>NC_054569.1:3261220-3311220 GCF_017654505.1 Polyodon spathula | reverse complement strand
AAGCATGAAGGGCTTGTCTAGTTCTTTGTCTCCCAGATGGTCTATACAAACCCATTCCTTTTGGTCTCATGCCATTCAAAATGCTTGCACTTGTCAAAGGTCAAACTCAACAGAACTTATCAAGAACTATATCTAACCTGAGGCATGTGCAAACTAGCACCTCCTTCTCTCATCTGTCCTGGGCTTGTTCCAGGTTGACCCTGTTCTGGGTCGCTGTCTTTGAGAGCCGACCTCAGACCTTGCAGGTGCCTATCGGTCCCACTTCATTAATAATGTCAATGAGTCATCAAAAACTGACAAGCATTGAAAATGTGACCTTTCGAAATTTAACATGAAATACTGTACTACTGTTATGTCTTGAGTATGAGTTTTGCGATATCATTTTGATCTAAATTACGTTACAGTTTTTGTTTTGTTTTTTTTATCAGAAAGCAGGCTTTGTTGGCATTCCGGTTTATGTACGTTTGCAATGGTCGTTTCAGAGGAGCGTTTCTGTCCGGATTGAAACCTGCTTGTCCACATCACTCTGCAAGCCTATCCAAATTAAAGGGTCATTAATAACATGTTCATATTGTGGATCAGCCCAGGAGGCTAAGCACAGAATAAATACATAAAACAGCAGGCAGCTGTATTGCGCTCTACCAAACCGTACCACTGATAAATGTGAGACACCAGAATAGCAAGAAGAAAAAAAAAAAAAAACTGGCCTACTTACAAACACTGCAGTAAAAGTGTGAAGTGTTTGCCTGGAGTTACTATCATATAATTGTTACAACGCGAACAGAACATTAATTATACACACTTAATGAAAGATTAACAGCAGGTGCCTCCGAGAGAGAGGAATAAATCTAATTTAAACACCGAGAATCAACCTTTAAATGTGTTAAAAAAAAAACCTAGCCTTCCCTAGGGTGCTGCATCCTTTTGACAATATTGGCATGCCAACATGAATGAAATATTTACATGCCCTAACATTTAAATTATCCTTGATCAGATACCGTATGTGCTGCAGCACCGCGTCTGTAACGATGCTCCCAAGAGCAATGTGCCCAGGCGATCATAATGTGATCTGAGATTTGCAAAGTGCAGAGCAGGCGTTTGACTCGTTCGTGAACTTCATAACAGCGCAACGGTTTCTCTCTGCAAAAACAGTTTGAATGATTTTCATACGAAATAAAACGAACTCGTAAATTCAAGTCATTTTTAAGAACCCACAGTAAGAGTACCGTGCGTGGGGGCTGCGGGTTGTGTGGGTTTCTTAGGTATATTCCAGTCTGGTCGGACAGGCTTGACGGCACAGAACTTCGGTTCCTACTACAAGACAACTCGGATGATGTGCGCTTGCACTGGCGGCTTTAATTAGTGTTAGTTTCAATGCAAATGTCAGCATAAAAATGCGTTGTGAAAAAAGTCACACCACTGATTTATATGTGAAAACTAGAAAGCTTCCAGCTGGAATTCAAGCTACATGCCAGGATAATGAAGCCAAGTGCATTTAAAGTGGTAGCAGCTAAAAAAGGAATCCATACATGTTACCTGCATACACCTCTATTTGCCATACAGGTCTGAAATGTGCAGCTTTGAAAGAAACACATATTTCCATTTTAAACTATGATTTTGGGTACTTGCTTCAGCCATTATTCACTGCCTGTAACTTTTTCAACCCTCAGGGAAACATTTTCTGCTGTGAGCCTCAACTTCAGTCAATATTACTATCTTACATTGTCGTGTGTGTTTGTAACAAAGGAGTACATTACATTACCAAAAAGAAAATTGCCAAGAAATTAATATGTGTTTCTATTGGGTTATAAAAAATAAAAAAAAAAATAAAAACTGACAGAAGCATTGCAAATAAAGAAAAAACAAAACCCAGCTATATTGCACATTCAGTGCTATTATTTCAACCTCAAATGCTCAATCAATAGCATGCCCCCCCATGAACAATGTCACTGGGCTGGGTGTCGAGGAGTTCGGTTTGAGCTGTGCCCAGCACTTTCCTCTTTGTATTGATGAGTCTAGGAGTCCACAGAATTCATATTTGCTCCTGTCAATACCAGTTATCTATTTTAGACTGCATTTCTCTCTCTCTCTCTCTCTCTCTGCCAGTGTGTCCGGTGAAACTCAAAATGATCTCTACTTTCGTAAGGGCCACTCTGCACTGTGTCCTTTCATATTGACCACAGATGTGATCATACCATCAGGATGCATTCTGTATAGGAGTTGCAAATAAATCACCCGTGCGAGATGGAGAGCTGGAATCTCTATCCTACCTCTCTCCCACCTTCTCATGCTGACAAACCAAGATTAACGTTAACAAAATCCTTCACCGACAGCATTTTCATGTATGTAATATATCACTTCCTTCATTCTCAATATTAACATCAGCATTGTATTGTGCTGCAGTAAAGATTAATTTCAGACAGTCACAGCTCATCCCTTTCTCCCCCCGCCAGCTATTCAATAAACTAGGTGCAGTCTTTATTCTAGAGGGAGCAGAGGCATCCTACCACTCGTGGGCAATAAAAAAATAATTTCATTTGAACAATTTTTTTTTTCTTTTCTGTACTGTACTGTGTTCTTAATGTATTATTCATTAAATTTCCTCGGTAGTGTAACTCACAATAAAAAATAAAAAATACAAATCTGATGGGGATGTCAGATTTTTTCTCTACAACTACTTCTTGCCCCATAGTTTAGAAAAAAAAAGAATCTGACATTTTAAGAAACCTTATAAACTCTAACCAGCATGCGCTTCCTGTAAAATGCTAATAGTTAAAACAAAAAACTACTATTTTAAAAAAATTTTTAAAAATTAATAAACAAATAGAATTGAATGTCTTTAAAACATCTTCTTACTGCAATTATAAGCAGGAGTATGTTTATTTTATGTAATAGAAAACAGCTTTCAAAGAGGGAGTATAGCTGAAAATACATTAAGGGTATGTAAACAAACTGGACCATCAAGCTTTCCGCCCAAGTGTACCCATTTTAGTGAAACCGAACATGATTCTGGGACAATGCATCTTTTCCTATGGAGATGGGTTCACAGTTACAGAACCCCTGTATAGTATAGCTTCACCATGTAACCATGCTTAACATTATTCATTCTGTACCTGCAAGGCGCATTTCCTTATGCTTGATAATTACTGAAGTATGTTTAACACTTACCATGCTTTTACATGCTGGTTTATGAGAGATTCACGATGCAAAGGGTTTGGCTGTGGTACTGTGTGCAACACACATTCACCTTTGAAATACATCAACACTGTTAGTCCCTTAGATTCCAGGGACTGGTCCATTGCACCTGTCCTATTGCTCAGATAGGATTTCTTTCTGAGAATCAAAGTTCTGTGAAACGCTGTAGTCGAACTCAATCCAATTAGCCTTAAATGACTTGAACAGTCTCGCTACAGTAAGCAGCCGATTTAAAATGATAATATGTGTTTCGAGGAGCATTCCCTGATTAGTTGTGATTGTATCGTGACGTGCATTACCATAAGAAAGAGCCTCTGTGTGGCTTTGTTTAATTGTGACAGCTTGCTGTTTGTTTTACTAGCTGTCACACTGTAAGAGTGGGTGTATCTCAGTCTCTCAACCAAGCCACTGAGGAAAACAGCTTGCTGCTCCACACCACATCCAAGTCGTTCTATACTACCCTTGTTAAAACCGCTCAAAGGATGTTTCAACTCATCAATGACATCCCTGTATATGCTAATGCATAACATATTTATTGATATTGGCTTAGCAAATGCAGATCCATTGATTTATGAGCATCGTGTGTCAGTGGTGTGTCCAGAATAGTTGCTGCTCTGACCCTGTGAAACACACAGCCACTATTTGTAGAAAGGACAGAGCGTGGGGCTTCTAGCTTGCAAGGAGACAGTGCCCTATATCCTCAGAACGACTGTGCTTTAGTGTGGTGCTAAAGTAGCACAAACTGGAATAAAGGATCCTGCACCGATATCTACTGTCAAGACTGAGTAATCTTTCCCGTTTCAGTAATAATACGAAGAACTGGCTCAGCTTCACTTTTAGAAGGCACAGCTTGATTATACCTGGAAGGAAATCTTATATTTGAAATGTGTTACCGAAGGAATTGCAAATCAAGCTGGATGTAGCCCAGATGGTGGTGTAGCGATTCCCAAGGAGAAGATCCCTGTTTTTGATTTTCATAACCCTGGTGAACACATTTGAATTATCTCCGTGTTGATATAGAATTCTGCAGCGGTTCACATCAATTGAATACTCGCCATCCTCTTCTAACAAACTCTCCCTTAGAAAGACCAGACCCCTGTCCTCGTTACTGCAGACATGCACACTTCCCAGCATCTACTGAACCTTTAATGTAAAAGCCTGCATGTACCATTAATCTATTTACAGTATCACTGAATGTGTTTAGTTGTAATTTGAATACTAGTGGACTGACTTTTCCACAAACATCAGCCTGGGTTCTCATACTTGTGTGTATTCTCTGATCAGACAACTGACACATTGCGTCAGAACAATACAGGGTAAAATGTCCCTTTTAACTGCAAAAGGAATTGGCATAATTAGACCTCAACAGAAAAATGGTTTATCTTCATTTCTTTTAAACCGTGAGAGAAAACAATGGATCTGTTTTTTTTTCCATTTGTTGCCCTGCTAGACAATGTATCCTAGCAACTCAGTGCCATCAGGCCTCAAGGCAAACTGTATTTAACCTAATTAATCTTGCGTTTGCGAGAGTGGTTTATCACCCAGATTCTGAGATCTCTTCACTAATCTAAACCCCAGATTAAAGAAGTTTGATAGGACTTTATTGAGTTGGCTCCTGTAGAGCGCTCCAGATTTGACAAAACCCAACTAAGTCATAGGTCGCTTACCCAGTACGAGTGTCCTGCAGGATACACACAACCACGGATTGATAACGCACTGCAAGAGAGGCACACTGCACTGCATAGAGTCGGGGAGGAAAGGGAAATCATTCGAGCAGGTATTGCTGTAAACAAGCTTTAAAAATGATTACTCTCCGGACCGCCTAATTAAGGGCCCTGCAGGCTGGCTTAATGAACCTGGAGATCCTTTTTAAATGACCCTGGCTGGCATGCAGCATGTGGGGACCCTTCTCAGCAAACCCCAATGGGAAGGATGGATTCGTCGCGTGGTGTAAGAGACCCCCCTCAATTGCAGTCACCATGAACACCAACTCAGTTCTGCAATGGCCAATCAGCAGAGCTGGCACGAGCGGGGAAGGAAACGTTAATGGATTCTTACTGGGGGGGGTGGTTTCCAAGCTGTTAAACTTAAACACTAAATAGAACATTCTTCTTCTTCTTCTTCTTCTTCTTCTTCTTCTTCTTCTTCTTCTTCTTCTTCTTCTTCTTTTGATGTAAGTGGCTTTGTGACTTGAATTTGTGAAATGACATTATGCTCGGATATAAGCATACTTGACGAACAGTGCACACAGTACTGTAGTGATGATAAGATTGCTCTTTTAAAATCTATTCTTTTTTGACGAGAACTACAAGTTTTAATAGTTGTCCATAATAACATACATGTAGGAATACTTTTTTTTTTGCTTGTTTTGCAATGCAGTATCTTCATATGTAAAACAGGATTTCTATGCGGTACAGCACAAGAATATTCAGATCACAGCTGGTTGACCTATTTTCTTTTTCTCATTTGACGAGCTCAGGATCAGCAAGACTGGCAGCCAGTTTGAGAACCAGCTCCTTAACCAGTTCCTTCTTATATATACAGCTATATTTTCAAAATCTAACATGAAATGCTGTACTACTGTTACGGCTTCCGGTAGACTTTCGCGATATCATTTTTTTGTTTCTTTGTCTATACAATATTAAATAATGTTCAATTGTGTTCATATACATTTTTATTTTAATTATGTTTCCACTCTAAAATTCTAGGTGATACAAAACTTGTGTCCATAGCTGTACATGTGAATTGAAACAAACTGACCAGTAAGGCTTATTATAACTTAGTTTCCTCCCCTGTATCTCAGACAGCCAGTCACACCACTCTAGTGCTCCTGAAAGCAAATCAGGGATTTTATTAGGTTCTGTTGGTTTCTATGGTGATATCCTCCAGTGAATATTCCTACTCCCATCCCCTCTTCCTGCAGGTGCTACAGGGACAGGAAGGCATCCTCTTAATGAAGCTATTTTTGGATATCGTCAATCAGACTCCACCTGGGGTTGTGGGAGACTGGGAGAGTGATGCTGCCTAATTGGACACCTGACAATCGCGCCTGTCTGCATGAGAATCTAAGCAGGTTATACAGCACAGCGCTCACCCTAGGGACAGCTAAATTCTTCAGATCTGAGAAAATGCAAAATACCTTATATAGACTATGCATATAAGAACACGGGAACATAAGAACATTTACGAACGAGAGGAGGCCATTCAGCCACCGAATCTCGTGCGGTTCCTAGTAGCTGAATAATCTGAGAGGATCCAAGTGTTTCTGCCTCATCAACATGACAGGTAGCCCATTCCATACCCCCACCACTATCTGTGTGAAGAAGTGCCTCCTTCTTCACTGCACTTCGTTTTCAGCTGTGTTCTCCGGTCCTGGTTCCTGTACTGAGCTTAAAGTAACGGTTTGGGTTAACTATGTCTGAGTTTTTAAGATTTTATACACTTCAAACATATCCCCACTGATTTTTCTTTGTTCCAGTCCAAATATTCATTCCTTTCAGCCTTTCTTTGTAGCTCAGTCCTTTAAGCCCTGGGATTAGTCTGGCTGCTCTTCTCTGGACTCTCTCCAGGGTTAGGGTTAGGGTTATGTGTCTTTGGCGTCGTGGTGACCAGATTTGGACACACTAAGGATGCATATATTCTAAGATGCATTGGCGTGAAGGTGAGCGTCCAATTTTCAGAAAATGTCAAAGCTTTCTTTTGAAAGCCATTGATATAACAAATAAAGGCACATAACCTACCTTGAACTTAATCCTGAGACAAAATCAGATGGGCACGGGACGTTCCAGAGCATCTACCAGATAAAAGGTACCTGTATCTTTTTAAGTAGTGACAGACAAGTGATTCTGCAAAGAACGAATTCCAGAACGTTGCATGAATAAGACAACAGTTGTTGCGCTTGTGTTCCTGTGGTTCTAAGATGACGTGTAGGGATCTGCTTTCCAATGTAAGGTCAGCACACACCAAGACCTAGCCTACAGACAGACACAGTAAAGAGTGCCTTCATCTGGTCCACGGGAACGGAAATTAGCTTCACTTGAACAGCTGGATTTGTATGCCTCTTTGATATGAAAGGTTACACTACCTTTTTCCGAAAATAGATTCCAGGCAAAAAATACCCCAGCTGCCTCCCAAAGCATCCTGCGACAAGGTTACACTTGTCTTTGTTTTCACTTTTGTAACCCAGTTTTAAATCAGAACATGAGGTGGCTTACATTGTTTTAATGTCAGTGGGCTAGCAGTTAGGAGTAAATAAGCTAAGAGGAGACCCCTAATCCAGATATCTAAAGGTCTTTTTTTACAGTAAGGAACACCTGATTTACTCACATTTTCATCATGGGGACAAGTTATAGTGTCAGTGGGCACAATGTGACCTTGTATCCCCTCAGCACACTCAGAGCTCACCCAGAGCGGAGGCTGTGAAGAATCAAGAGACGACCAAACTCATTTCATTAAAACCTGATTTTAAAATACCTTGAAATAAAAATAAAAAAGGCTTTTCTGTACACCATTTAACAAGGCTCTCTGCTCCTGGACGTCTTCGATCAAACCACACTCGGGAACGCATGCTATTGATCAGCAAGATGGTAAACCTGGGTCTTACTCTTTATTTAGTATAAGGGGGCGGGACTGATATAAACACGATAGAATTGATAGGAATGATAGTTATTATTGTTTCTTGTCTTTTGATATCCCAGCAGCCGCAGTGTTCTTGCCGTAGGCAAACTCAATCAAAATGATCCCCTGTTCTATGACGCTATCAACGTGCAGCATTCACAGAAATACTGCATTCACTAACAACGGACTAGCAATCACATGCCCTTCAAGGAAACTGGCTTGAATATCGCCATAGAACAGGGAATTAAACAGATCGTATAGCGTCTCTTTGTTATTAAGAACCATGTTTTGAAGCTCCGCATCATGTCAGGATACAGTATTTCAATGTAGACTGCACACAGTACATCTCTAAGTATATAAAGAACACATTGCCCCGAATTCTCTATTGAATTGCATTCTTGTACTTGCGTCCTAGCCATTAACTATACAGCATGTAGCATAGTGTTTCGGGATTTCAAACTAAAAAGATTGGAAATAAAGCCCACACATGTGGATATTAACGTGTAAGAGCACAGCAACACAGCACACCATGCAGACAGAAAGAAAGAGACACAGCAACACAATATTTTAAATAGCTGTTCATTTATACCGCCACCATTTCTTCAAAGGTGATTAAGAAGAGTGAAGTCCAGTTATGCTGAATAAATCATATTGTTTTACAATAATTCAAGACAGCCACACTGGATCAAGCAATACAACAGGATATTATAACAGGCACTGAAAAACACACAGAAAAACCTGCAATGTATAAGCCCACACTGCTGCGTAAACCGGCTGTTCCTCGCATGACTGGTTTATTTGTTCCCTGGCATTATTCTGCAATCTGTAAGCTGGATCTCTGTATTGAAAGTCATGTAATAATAACTGAGGAACCTAAAATACTTTGCAGACTGGTTATTGGGGGCACATGGTGGCCCTATATTGTGTTTAGCAGGTTGTTCTATTTTTTTGTCCAAGCCCTGTACAGTACCTTACAAACTTTAAACTCAGTGATCGAAAGAAATTTTGCACAGCAGTTTGATTCATTCCTGGTTTTACTATGAGTTTAATAAGACACACATGAGCTTGTTATCTATACACTGGGGCTAACAAAACCTGGAATGGGTGAAACTGCCATGCAACAGGAGTCTTATTTCTAGCCCTGAAATTCTGGACCAGATTACCTTCAAAAGATGACTCTTTCAGCTGTTACTATTTGCAAAACCTGGCTGGAATTTAGTAGATTTAAAAACAATTTAAATGTGCAGATTCATGACCATTTTATGAAGGTATAACAGGGGTAAAGTTCTCACATAAATCATTCAAAACAGTTCTAGAAAATATATGTAAATACATAGATTTGTACTCAGTAATTATACTATATAGAAGTCATTATCATTTTATTTTGCTCTGTGATGTATCTTTAGTATGTTTTATTTAACATGATTTTTGTATAGCAAACAGCTTCACCCAGTGGTCAATTTTTGTAACTGCGGTGAATGTCAAAAAGTAAATCAAATCTGAATTCGCTGCATGAGCAATGCCATTACAGATATGGTTACATCTCTAATTGTCATTTGGTTCAAATAGAATGGAAATGCCTCAGTAACATTAATAAAATATATCTATTTTCATATTAAATAAAGTTTATGCTAAAGAACCTGATTGTTTTAATTTATCTTCTGTATTATTCAGGCTGAAATAGACGTGTTTAATTTTGCGGTTAATGAAGTATGAATCATCTGACTGTAATCAAACTCCAATTTACAATCATTGACATGCAATAATGATTCATTTAATTAGAGATGCAGTGTTGCCTCTTTATAATCGCAGTTTTAATCCCAGCCACGCGTGAGTTTTGATTTATTTAGATGCAACCAATTGCACATGACATGATCAGCTAGTGATTTTATCCCACTTGGTAACCCAGCTACAAGTGTACATTTGCATAGTAATGTTGCAGTTTTCCCAAGCTTTTCCAATAGTTACTATACATTTAACATAGTTTTAGGCTTGCTTTACCATAACTCTCTGGGCTATGCTATGCTTTTACTATGGGAAACACTTCAAAGGGAAAGTACCGCTCCATACTTTGCATGACCTATTTGTACACTACATGCTTATTTGTTAAATATAAATGTCCACTGGGAATAGAACTATGTCACCTAGGGACACTGCACCTTTAAATAAAGTCACGGGCATTTGTTCAAACAATTACAAACAGAGCAAGGGAAGGAGATGGCTTCACTTCTGCACGCTGCAATATTTAGATGACAGTTTTCATTTGATTCTCTCATGCTAACAATCACATCCAGGAATAGAAACACAATAATTTACTCTACCGTATTGTCAATGTCAGCTTCAGTATTCTCCTTTTCTTCTGCCTCTCGTTCATGTCCTACTTCCTCAGCTTTGTCTACAGCTCCCTCATTCCCAGCCTTATCTTCAGACTGGGCTACTTCTGTTTGCTCAGCTGGGCCCTCTGTTTCTTCCTCATCTTCCTCATGTAGTTCTTTGCCTTCGTTCTTGCTTTCGTCTGCTTCACCTTCCAACCTTTCTGCCAGAGCTTCTTCTACAGGTTCCTCAGATGTATCTTCTGACCGGATTTCAGTCTCCTCACCTGGGACCTCAGTTTGTTCTACAGGTTCCTCAGCTTTATCTTCTGACCGGATTTCGGTCTCCTCAACTGGGACCTCAGTTTGTTCCTCCTGAAGGTCTTTTTCAGTGTTCTCGCTTTCTGCTTCTCTTATTTCCTCCTCAGTCTCAGCCTTATAATCTGACTGGTCTTCTGTTTCCTCAGCTGGGGCCTGGTCTTTTCCATCAGCCTCTTCAGTCTCAAGGCTTGCTCTCACCGTATCTCCTCCATCTGGATCCTCTTTTTCCTGCTTCACATCCTGATCTCCAGCTTCCTCCTCAGTATCTTTCACTAATTCTTTTTCTTCCTCCTTTTCTGCACTTCCATTCTGAGCTTTGGCATCAATAGTGGCTTCTGCCTCTGTCTTGAGCTGTGTCTCTGTTGTTTCATTCTCACAAACCTCTATTTCACTGTGTTGCTCTGCCTGGTCTATCGGTTGAGTTGCATCTACAGGGGCTGCAGAACTTACTTCGTCCTGCAGGTCCTCCATCACTGGTTGAGCTTCTATCTCTGGTTCAGCTTCCATGGCAGTTTCAGCTTGTTGCCCCTGGTCTTCTTCTGCCTTAGCTTCATTCACAGTAGCAGCAGGATCAGCTTCTGCTTGGACCATCGATTCTTCTGAAGGCTGGTCACCAGTTTGAACCTTCCTTGGGGTCTTGTGATCTTCAGTTGCGTGGTCTCCTTCCTCAATCACACTTTCCCCTGCACCAGTTGCAGCCTCTTCTTTTGCTGCTGATTCCAAAGTTTCTTGAGCTGAACCTTCTGGTTCGGTAACGGGATGAATCTGCAGCTCCTCACCACAAATGTCCTTGTCTGCAATGCCGGCGAATAAAAGATCAAGGGATGGCTCCTGTCCCAGTTCAGTTGCACAGACATCTCTGTTTGCTGGATCATCAGCTTCTCCACCTCCCATCAGACCGATATCCAGTTCCTCTGCACAGATGTTGAGGTTTGCAGTGCTGGTTGTTGCTGCACAAGCTGCTTCTATTAATTCAGTGTCAACAGGTTCCTTATCTTTACTTGATGTGTCTCTGAATAAAGATGAGAACATTTTTTTTTAAGGATTCTTGCTACATTTTATTTTTAAAACATTTTACTTTGCAGAGAAATACTAAATTAAAATTAAAATATTAAATTCTAGCAACACAAAGATGATTTTTTTATCTTTAATTGATGCTATTTGGGAAAAAGCTTTGATTCTATGTTTTTTCAGAAGCTCTGAAATATGAAACCCAAGTGCAAACCCTGCTGGGAGGGTGACCTTATCTACAACCCTCCTGGGTATTGTGGGAGCATCGTTGCATTCATTGCGTGATTATGACTAATATCCCAGCTCATTGCTAAAGCAGGTCATAGAAATCTTTACACATTCAAAATGCCCGTGCTTTAACTGTTTTAGGCAGAAACAATTGCAAGTGAATTTTGGTGGCATAACAATCAGTGGATTTGCTTGTGTTTGTTAGCGTTGTTGAATGCAAAGTGATCTGGTTAGATAATGAGGTATAGTCTTGTTTGTCACAATATTTGTTAAGCACAAATGCAACAGTACTTTCCATGTTAACTCAATATTACACCAGGGGCATTCATTGTTTGAGTTTGCCGCACCCGTAAATAACACATTTGCATATGTACTGCTATATATCTTTCTAACAACAGTGCTACTGTATAGAATTAAATGCAATTTTCCTCAACTAAATCAATGTAATGATGAGAGCATTTGGGGTACAGTATTTGAAGAATTTACACAGTATTGTGTCATACATTTATACTGGAATCCACATATTGCTAATACCCATTGCATTCTAGATGTTTTATTTTGTTTGTTAGTATTATCCTAAACTTTATTATTGATAACAACAAGGTACATATTTCCCTTGAGGGTTACACAGCAATGGTGTTACTGCATTGTGAGATTTAATGTCACTCCTAGCAACATGGCACAGTGACTATTGTTTTATATAGCTGTATCTATGGAGTGGATTGTGTTGCATCCTAAGTTTAATCACAATTGGAAGATGATGCTTACATAAAGGTGCCTCCACTATATTCCTGTAGATGGATACTGATATGCATGCACTATAACATAATCTCCCTTACTAAATGTGAACTGACTGTGTTTATTTCAACAGCATATTTACACAGCCACTACCAGAACAGCCTTGACAGCCCTTTACTCTTGGGAACAATGGTGGTGTCTCATTTAAAAAGGTTTATCACTATTATTAGTTAGTTGTTTCCAAAGAGGCATCCTAAATAATATAATGTCAAAGTTGGTTGTGTCACCAGACATGTTTTCAGGTCTGATTCAAATCTTTAACCAAAAATAGTTAAATTGTCACTGGTTCACAGCACAGCAGCATAATAGTTTCCCAGCTGAAAAGATTTTCATATGCTTTAGTTTGCAAATTATTGTTCAAAGGTGCAGGTGCTAACTATACTGATCTAAACAACACAAACAAACAAACAAACAAACAAAAAATGTAACAAATCAGCCTGGCTTTCAAGGACCTGAACCAGGCTTACATTCTTAAATAGATAACTTTAGATGACATGCTGAGGGTATATGACTGCAGTTTATCCTCATGGTTTTTATGTATAATTTCTAGAAATGCTTTAGCTGCAATGTCATTGACACAACTGCCCTAATCCTTTTGCATTTTAAAATGCAATTTATAATAAAAATGTTTTAACTAAAAACTCTATGATGATGCGCTAAGAAAAAAAAAAAAAAAAAAAACAGATGCAACCCCCCCCTTAGTAATGGAGCCCTATTTTGAAGGACAAACTCAATTTATTTTAATAGCATAAATCAAGAATAAAACAACACAGGGTATTTACTGGACTGTTCTTTCACGCTTCTTGACAGTTAATAAGTTAACACACATTTAAAATTGTTGTGAAGCATGAAGATGGTACTGAAATTAATTAAAGGTTTTTAAATGAATCCACTTATATCTTCAGTCTGATGCTTAAAAACATACTCTGCACTACGCAAGGATGATCTTTTATTATTAAGCGAATGCAAGTTTGCATGCTGCCATGGCCCTCCCACACACGCATACTCCCCCACACACACACATACAAAATCATACACCCATTCCCTGTCTCCAGTATTAATTAAATGAACTGAAGGCGCAGTCCTGAAGCAGCTACTGGTGTTTGGAATTAGGGTAATTATTTTTTTTTTCTGTCCTCTTTCTGCTACTGAAGATGCAATTAATCATGCCTTATGCCACTGTGGTCTTGTGAATCTCAGAGAACTAAAGAACTGAATGGGTCTTCATGGGCTTGTCTGTTAAACTGTGTGTTATACATAAAATGTTTTATTATAGGGTAAGGAGTTTTTATATGCTTAACACACACAAAAAAGTGCCACAGTACACAGCATCTCACTTTGCGTTGTCTATACTGCTGCCCCAAGAGATGTCTCTGAATATGTCTATGCACTAAATCTGCGCTGTTCTGACCTTAATTCATGAACTACAGCATGCATGTACGGTAAATCAGTCCATCTAGTGCTCAAATGTTGCAACAACACTCAGACACACCTTAATATATATTTTGAAATATGTAAATTATTTTGCCCAAAAGCCATCGTGTCGAACATAGGCTCACATTTGGGTTTTCAAACGAAAATGAATATACTGTACTGTGAAAATACATACTTTGTCTCCATGTGGTCCTATAAAAAATGTAGACAGCAAATACCATACACAGTATTTCTGGTTTGATTTTGTGTTCAAAGTATTATACTGAAAATAGTTTGCCTATATCATTTGTTGAATTTTATAACTACATTTTTCCTTGTCAAAAAGCTGCTCACACTGACTAAATGCTTAGCATCCAACTAAAATAATATGTCTCACCTTACAAACTAATACAAGCATTTATTATAAATATTGCATGGACTTATTACAATACAAAAATGAAATCTGTGCCTGTCCCTGTCCTGCTTCTGCACTCAAATCCTTCCTACAATGGCAGTGTGGTGATGGTTCTTTGGCTGTCTGCTCTTGTCTGGCTGACATGTAGAAAATGCAACTCACTCATTTTCAGATGTTGCCGATTTCTTCAACGTTTGCCGGACTGCATAACCTCTATAGGAAGCCTGGATCTTTATGATGGCTTCTTCTTTGTCAGGGCTGTCAAAATCCATTTGTTCCCCTGCCTTTGTGAAAAGAAAAATGGTTTGAAACAAAGGCTGACTGGCCCAGTTGTTTTTCTACAAATGGTAACTTTAATAGTAAAACCAGAGAAAGAATCGACACAAAGTATTTGATGCCAGTCTTGTTGCAATTGAATATGCTTTTGCATACTATAGCTAACGATCAAGCGGCAACTCTCAAAGAGCAACCCTTCCATGGCAGGAATTACACTTCAGTTTTATTAAGCATGGGGTTTGCTAGGACTTTAAATAACACACATAAGATTTCAGCCACCATAATAACACTTTGCAATATATGATTATTCTCTGTTCTGGTTGTGACAATAGTACTCCACCTAGTGGTTTAAATCTTGAATAGTTATTTCGAAGTAAATTAACCACAGTGATTTCTATGGCCACCATACACAGGGTGATTTAGCAGTTCATGGCACGTACATCTTGCTTCCTTAAAACTTTTTGTGATTCTTACTTACCTCTCCACTTAGCAAATGTGAATCTGACTTTAAAGGAAAACAAAAAAAGAATGCAACATTAATATAATGAAGATGATGTAGATAAAGTGGTGATTTACTGTATGGTTGACTTCAACATTAAAATCTAGTGACCTTGGCATAGTAACAATATATTATCCATACTCTTTGATTTCATACCTAGGCTTTCTCTTAAATTCACACAGTAAATAAAGCTCAAATGGTTGACTTTTTAAATATATGTGAATTGTACTATCCTGTGTTCTACATGCTTTCCATCTGTGTCCAATCGCTTATCGAAGTCTTAAAATATCAGCTCCATCTGAAATATTTCTGTATCAGCATAGGTAAGCTAGCTAATTATTACAATACAAATACAGTAACAACAATGGAGAGACAAACCAAACTCAGTTAACACACTTGTAGATTATATTATACCCAAGATAGGTAGACAGCTATAAAACAGAGATTGAAATTGATTATTTAGCTGGTAAATGGCGACCTGGTTTCCTTTAAAATCCATACGTCTGAATGATATTAACATTTACCTTAAATGCTTGGTTATTGTAGAACCTGTCTTCAATTGCAGCACCCCATTCCACTGGATCTATGCCACTTTCTAGAAAATAATATTTTATTTTACTCCCCCATAAACACTAAATATTAGCCACTGGGCCATATCAAATAAATAAATCAATACAAACACACAAAGGCAAAATGTTAGCAAGTATAATAAAGTCCCATAGCCACCAACTGTGTTTTGTAAATAATACTAGTGTCAATAAATGAATACATAAATCAATAAATACACGAAGGAAGGAGTGCATGCTTACTCTCTCTCTCCAGGAGCAGTCCTCTGAAGTACTGAGCAGCGAATGCGGGGATGTCTTTGGGCTGCTCCCTCAAGACCTCCCTGGCAAGCCCCTGCAGGACGTTCCCAAACCCCCGGGGAACGCGCAGCGATGTGTTTGAGAAAGGCACCGACATCCTCGCTGCTTACAGCACTGGTGCGCACACGGGTTTCTAGTATGAAAAATAAACTCGTTTTGTTTTCTTCACAGTTTACTGCAGCCACCATATTCACATAATGATGACACCTGACTGGCTGAGACATTGCATGCCATCTCTTCTGGATTGCATGTGATGAAAACGCATGGTCTGCATTTAGTGACCTATGCCTTCTGCTAATTACCTACAGCCCTTAATACAGCGATATTTATTTATTTAGTACTATTGTTATTATTATCATTAATGTTCATAATAAATAAAAGGTCGCATCAGAATAGCACTACACGACCATTATATTATTCACTTTATATATTTGTATGTTTTATCTATATAATTTAATCCCAGTCTTTGGAGTTTGTTGATTAATGAGATGAATCATTTCCCTCCAGCCTACAATTAGCTCTGCCGCGAAATCCCACATTATCATCTCTATACTTTATCAGAGCAAACGTGTCTATTTTATAACTGAATTGAGTGCTTCTGTTTTATAAAGTGCGGTGTTCTGTCTCTATTATACTGATGTTTTTTTTTTTATTTACACTCGTAATATTTCTTACCCTCTGTTTGAAAAGCAAGCCGCGGTTGCTGCTGGAGTCGTCTGCTGCTAGGCAACGAACTAACGCGCCTCCTTTCCACGGACACTAGAGAGGGACAAACTTCACGTAGCGCACCGTGAGTTCACCCGGGCTTTCCACAAGAGAGCAAGCTGAATGCTTTACTATAACACAATGCACAGTGTTATTGCATACTTACAAAATATTACAAAAATACATAGAAGTAACATGAAGAAACTTCCAACTTCCTCTAAAATAGTGGAGAAAGGTTTCCTATCCTAAACTGCAAACGTTCATGTTGTAAAATAATAATAATAATAATAATAATAATAATAATAATAATAATAATAATAATAATAATAATAATAATACTACCCCTGCAAAATAAATGGTCATGGTTATGAATAAGGCCCCGAAAACAGTTTGAGTTTCCAGTAAGTATATGAAGACCAGTACGGTTGGCCTACTGGCTGAGTATATTTGGCAGATAATATAGTTTCTGCACTTTAATACATGTAAAACCGAGACGCGTACATTTAGCTTCAAAACTGTACAATGTTTTTGTAATTGTATTTGTTGTCTTATTTTGATATAGTGCTTTTATCGCTGTTTTCACATGAAACTTAACAAAAAACAACAACATCTGATCAGCTGCTGCACCTTCCCTTTCCAGTTCGTGGTCGTGTTTAACTACGTGTTATAACCGCGTACGCTGCTACTCGTACGCTTCATTTCTATCATTTTGCATACTTTTAATTTAGCATAGCAAATAGTAAAATAATATGGCAGGGTGCAGAAAGACCGCGGGTCACGCTCTTTACATGGTGCGGAAGGTCGGTTCAATGCAAAGCTGTACCCAGGTGTCAGGGTTAGGGTTAGGCATTGATACGAATGGTTTATGTACTTCTCATTAAAAAAAAAAAAATGCTGGTCCCAGTTCCATGCAAAGCACACATCAGTTGATTGAACAGCTGCCGAACTTCCTGCAGCAACACAAACAAAAAAGATCACAACCAGTCCACATCTGATCAGGGTGGTTCGAAGAGGGGGGGTCCCGGAGGTGCAGACGCTGTGTCTGTAACGAAGCAGAGCGATCAACGCATAACCGAGACTATAAAACAATGCTGCACTGTAATATGTGCTGGGCTGGGCTGCACTGGCACTTTGCAGTCATCTAGAAAGAGGAAGCACGCTTGTTTATAATTTGATCATGTTTAGAAAGTGGCTGGTCCTCATCGCCCCCATCCTGACACAGACCCCTTTCAGTTTCTGTTCCTGCAATCCTCTGCCTGTAGAAATTGCTCAGAGGTGCTGAACAATGCTTTGAAATCCCCTTTCTTCACTCTCAGTAACACTAACATTATACAGTTTACTGATAATACTTTGGTTATGTGCATCCATATATATATATATATATATATATATATATATATATATATATATATATATATATATATATATATATATATATAATTTGAACGTGGTTTCACACTTCATGTCCATGGCCCAGCGGAAATGGGCTTAAATAGATTTGCATGCTAGCATGGCAGCAATGGCATTAAGGAGCTATATAATCAGGCTATTTTAATGCTCTGAATACCGCCACTCTTTAATTCTGTATAAATCCTTCTAGAGTGTCCCCCAGAGGCGATTTGTTGACTCATTTATTACTATTACAGCATACAATAACATGACAGTGAAAATAAGACCACTAAAAACGAACCCTTTGCTGTATTGCAGCCAGCATACTGGCTAATTGATTACGTGGTCTAGACTGTTATACTTCAGAAGTGTTTCAGTATTGTTAGGAAGATATAGTTTATTATTGATGATCGTAACACAATAACATTATTTATTCAGCTTAGACAAAATAAGCCCCCAAAAAATTATCTGGAAAGGGATGTTTTGGTTTTGATCAGCTTTGCTGTAGCATGTAACAAAAGTTTAATAATAATAATAATAATAATAATAATAATAATAATAATAATAATAATAATAATAATAATTTACTGAATTATCAGTCCAGGCTAGAAATTGCAAATTTGTCTTTAAAGACAAATGCAAATGTGAAATGAAGACCAAAGTGACACCGTCCACTAAATGAACTTCTCAGAGATTTTTAAATTATATCATAAGCATCTTCTGCCTGTATTTTGACTTAAACAAGGATTTAAAAAAACTGAGCTGTCCTAATTATTTTGGAGGCCCACGTACTAGCTCATCAAACAGCAACAATAACAACACAGTCCAATTCAACTGGAGAAGCATTTCCTGTCAACAGCAACAAGACAACAAGGGCAGAATGTACCACATTTAATAAGAAGCCAGTTAAACACATCCATATAGACCACGCAGAGCATGCTTTACAGTGAAGGATACTCAGGGTCATAAATATAATGTATTGCAAATAGGGACCTGCATAATTCAGGGAATTTATACAGGAAACAAGGGTAGAAGCAAGAATGAAACTGTTTCTGCTGTTCAATTATAAGGAAGTTTGAAGCAGGTACAAAACAGAAATACTAAGAGTGAAAGTAGTTGCTAATTCTTTTTTTTCATTTTTACAGTCCTGTTTTGAGAGAGCTTTTTTTTAAATGTATTTTTTTAAAAATTCAATTTGACGTCCATTTTTTTTCAATCAGATGACAATTCCGTTAATCTAAAAAAAAAAAAAAAACATGACTGTTTGGATAATTAAAATAGGCCTCTTTGTGTAGCAGAGCAACCCAAAAATCTAACAGTCCATAATAGTTTCTGTCTAGAAATATCCCTTATAAAGGTTTTGATGGCATTTTTCCATTTGTTATCATGCATTTCCCATGGCTATGCCATAGTTTACCCTGGTTTGCAATGTTTTTTTTTAATATGCTTTACCACACCTTGCTGGTCTTTACAATGCTTACCAACGCCATACTTTCACTGTGCTTTATTACACTTTGCTGTGCTTTTAGGTCCAGTTGAACAGACCTAGTTGTTTCCTCTGAGTCCTGCTGGTGTAATCTCCCATCTGACTTGACCTCAATGCAACAGACAGTGCATGGTTTGCGTCTCAAAGTAAGATTGAAAGTATTGATAGCAGCAGAAACCAATTCTTGTAAATGAGCAACCGACCAAAAATAAAAAGAGGGGATTTAAAAATACATGAAATAAAAATGTTAACACGATAATAAAACCCTGTGCTCTGGGAATTTCTGTAGATTTTAAATTTAAATCGCTAAATACAATACAACACAAATACATTTGAAAGAGGTCAGCGTTTTGTATGAGTGGCGGTATTTAGATCTGTGACATTTAGACCATTAAAACAGCCCCCCCCCCCCCCAGGTTTTTGTCATCCCCGGTGTGTGATTAAATGACAAGAAAAATATGGAGCATTTATTGAACAAACATGCAGTTTATTGGAAAAGTTATTGCATTGTCCTTTCCTTGTGTTGGGTCCAGGATATTTTTACTTCTTTGCAGGTTACAGACAGTTTATCAGGGGCAGGTGACTGTTGTTTTTCAGTTTGCGAGTTATCCTTTAATCAGCTTAGAGTTTGCAGTGTGGCACTACAGTTTCACACGATTTACGACAGCGAATGCAATCTGTTATGCAGAGTGGCGGAGCTCCAATCTGACGTCTGCTGTTTTCTCCAAAAGGTGCATAAAGACACAGTGGTCACATCTGTTTTGATGAATTAAACGCTTGAGAATACTAGAGGTAGCATTTGCCTGAATACACTAAATGATCATATAAAAAGGGTATTTTTGGCTGTTTTCAGCCTCCCTAAGCACTGTATAAAACAGAGGCTTGCTGGAGTTTCTATATGCATGTTCATTTTGTTTCTGATTGGCTGATGGTGCCCGGAAGGGGTGTGGTTATGTAAATTGGGCACCCGTTTTTCCTTGCTGGGTTCTTGTTGGAGTCTTTCTGCATTGTTCAAGAGTTCTTCCCTTCACCGTATTTCCTGTACAGCAGTAAAGCTGAGACAGTAATCACAAAGAGGGGGTATGTAACCATTCTGACCGGGATGGAACCTAAAAAAGCAAAAACATTATTCTAGAGGCTGGAACCTTGCTGCATTTCCTGCACAGCAGTAAACTGGTGGTACTTTTTAGTTTGTTTTCCACTTGCAATCCGTTCTCAGTTCAAACTATCTCTATAATTGCTCTGAACCCTTGGAATTCAACAGTTGATAGGAGATTCATTTTTCATCACTTACTTTCCGGGTTGACACGAACCTCCTGCTGCACGGTTCCATATGCGTTGCTTCCTCGACACCAGTAAACCCCACCATCGCTCGCCTGCCTTTTCATTGTTGCAGTGCTGTTTGTTCCATTCCCCAGTACTGCGTTGCTTATGTTAAACCACACGACCAGGGAAGCTGGCTCACTCTCCACAATACACTGCAGTTCCAGATACGACCCAGGGGGGCAGTAGAGGGAGCGTCCCACCAGAGGCTGGAACCTGTCGCTGGGAGACAAACGGTGGTAAACCATCTGGTTTAGGGGGGGATCTGCAATGACAGAAAATAATGAGGATAAAACAACTCCATTCTCTTCTCGCCCTCACCCAGAACCTAAATGGCCTGCAAACCCAATTCATAAACTATTAAAACTGTTACAAAGTGCACAAGACTGCAATGAATTCATTGGCACACCAATGAGATTTAAACTGGAGATGCATGTTTCAGATGTAAATGTTTACGACTACGATGGATGGAAACCCTTCAATCTGAATGTATTAGCGTTATCAAAACACCATGTAGTGCCATTATATAGTACATGTCTATATGGCTCTTTTAAGGCTGGGCTGTAATTTATATTTAATCCAGTCCTAGGTTATTAAGAAAATGATTACAAAAGTATTTTCAATGTAATTTCTGTTGCAATGGTACTTACATTTTACGCTCAAATGGGCGTCTCTTGATATTGACGTTTGGAGTGCTACATGGGTCACGTTACAGGTGAATACCATCTCCTGGTCTTTGGCTTTTGGGAAAAGCCGAAGATGACTGTTGGCAGAGAAGGAGCCGTCTTTGTGTTTCTGATGGCGGTCAGCTTTGTCACCGGAGCTCACCAGCGCCCCCTTGTGAAACCACTCTATGCCAACGCTCGCGGGGTAAAATCCACGAGCGACACATGTTAGCGTAAAGCCTGCACCTGCCACCACCTCTTCTGCACTTTGATAAATGCTTACGGAGGAAGGAGGCGCTGTAGGGTGAGAAGAGTGAGAATTGGTGTGGTTGTTCGCGTCTGTGACTAGCTCACAGAAGCTTTGGGATTAATTGGTTAGTTTGGTACAATCACTGCTATACCCTCTGCACATACAAAGTGTGATTGTGAAAGGATTGCATGGCATGCAGTTGGTTTCAGTGCATGTTGAATCACAAATTATTGAGGTAGTGTGGATAGGTTACAAGGCTTTCTAAACTTTCTGTTGTAGAACAGCTGTAATATTGTGGCTCAAATTACTTTCCCTTTTAGTGATATTTGTTAGTGAACGTTTCAAATCATACACTGTATTCCTTTCCAGTCCAACGCTGGTAACAATCCTTTTTTAGTGGATGTAGAAAATGATTTTGTACTTTACCGTAAACCTCTAGTCTAGTGCCTTCTCCTTCGCTGTTCACAGGTGATATTGAAGATGGAATCTTAACTTTACAGTTGTACACTCCAGAATGGTTAAAACTGATATTTGGAAAGTGTATCGTCACAACGCACTCAGATACTTTGTGCAGGAGCGCCAGCTGAAGCAGCACACAGGCAGTGCTGCTGTTATCCAGATAGTGGTGTTCTCCTTCTCGTTGTCTTTTGTACCATTTGCCATACACCCTATTATCCCCGGTATAGTTGAAAGAGCAGTTCATTGTGACAGAATCCCCTTGTAAAACTGTGAGATGTGAGGGCTGAGAAATCTGCAGTTCATTGGCAAGGAGACCTAGAAAAATACATTTTGGACATTTTAAGCCTTCTGATGTTGTAGAGACCGGTCAGCAAAATACTGCTGCCCACTTGATTGCAGTAGCCTATCAAAAACACCCTTGAATTGATTTTTTAATTTTTCTCAGCTACAAAATGGTTTCGGTGGGTGGTTCCTAACCTCCCAAACAGCTGACGCAGTGAGGCTAGCAGGTTTCAGGCAGGGAGGAACACTAACGAGAGAAACGTACACTGTGTGTCGATGCCATGATTTTCTTTCCCAGCCTTTCATCTGCCACACTTCAGCAGTTGCCTTGGCTTCACAGGTCACGATGTCTGTTAATTCCTGTGTTGCCCGGCAGTGGATTGATAAAGGCCAGAGATAATCTACCATTATCATAAAACGTCATTTGAAAAACACCCACACTGTTTTACTGACATTTAAAACATACAGAAAAAAGAAGAGATTACATTTTGTACTTGATTAAAATGTATATTGGCACTGCACGTGAGATTTTATATATATATATATATAGAGTAAATCATTTATCACTTTACAGTAGTGTAGTTCCATATTCCTGCAAAGAAAACTATACAAATTTTAAAGCATAATCCCTTATTAAAAATGTATATAATATATATATTTCAGTTTTTTATTTTTCTTAAAAATATTTCCCAACATAAAACCAGTGTCACCTTACAATAATTGATTTTGAGTTTAAGTGTTTTAAAATAAAATATCGAACAGAACGAAATTTCAATGTACCATTTGTAATTCAGTAATATGAGAGAATTGGTCAGGGGTCTGAATACTTTTGCAAGGCACTATATATATTATATGATATATATATATATATATATATATATATATATATATATATATATATATATTTCCATGTTGTGTAACGTTTAGTTTTTTTTAAATTCATTCTTAAGAAAATCAAATTCAGTGTTAATTAGCATACACAATGAATACAACACTAACAAACTAGACAAAAAAAAGAAGTTTCTAGAGATTTAAAATGATTATTATTTTTTTATATATATACCTGTGACACACAGTAGCCCCAAAACA
This sequence comes from Polyodon spathula, assembly GCF_017654505.1. Classification (NCBI taxonomy): domain Eukaryota; kingdom Metazoa; phylum Chordata; class Actinopteri; order Acipenseriformes; family Polyodontidae; genus Polyodon; species Polyodon spathula. Next base: position 3,287,621 of record NC_054569.1, on the reverse strand, counting down.
GCAGTCAGCATCCTGAAAAGTGTAGGTCTTGAATGGATGTAAAATGAAGGTGTTTAGTGCCTCATTCACTAGCTCTACAATATGCTTCTATATTGCTTTTACAAGATGACTTTTTGTCGAACAAAATGCGGCTCATCAGCCCTTACATCAGAAAGGAAGTTGTGGGTTTTCTTCTGCAAGACCAGCCTCTCTTGGACTTCTTGTTATTGCCACCATCTGATTTAAATACTTTTTAAAAAAAGTTTTATAGCCTGTTTATCAGTGTGTGTATATGTGTATATATATATATATATATATATATATATATATATATATATATATATATATATATATATAAATTGTATTATTATTTCTGGATGTATAGTAATTGTTAGGAATTGTTGTATTGTTATTGTATTAAGTATGGCCTACTTAAGTCTCTCTTTGCATGCACTATTGAGATGTACCTGGGCAGGCCCTGCAGGCACAAAGTGAATAAACTAAACTAAGAGTCTCAGTTAAATCCTTGTTACCAGGATATACCACAGTCTATAAACAAGTATGTGTATTCACAAATCACCCGGCTGTGAACGCAGCGTTGGAGGTGGCAGGATCATGCAGCAGTCGATCACTGTACCTACATTCGCCATGTGTAGTAGAAAAAGTTCACATACAGATGGTTGTACAGGCAGACAGACTCCTCCTACATCCCTACAATCTGATATTTTTAACATGGACACTTTTTTTCTTTTCTTCTTCGAAGTCATCTTTTATCACAGTTGTGTTTCTCCATTCAATAAATCACTTCATGTTGAAGTTGTGTGCATGCTGCACATCCCCAGGGCTTTCAGGATGTCTTCTGCACACTACCTAAAGGTTCTGTTACATTAACACTCGAAGTGTAGCTCAGAATGAAAACGGTTAGGGTTACGTACAGGAAACATGCTCACAGATTGTCCATCCTGCTTGACTAGCCAGTGCTGTTTTTCAAATGAACAAGAATATATGCATATATATATATATATATATATATATATATATATATATATATATATATATATATATATATATATATATATATATATATATATACATACATATATATAGCAACAGAGAGCGAGAGACACACCACATTCAAATATAAGATGACTTTAAATAAAAACCCTTTATTTTTTGTGCTTATTTTCATAAATACATACACACGTGAAGTGAAGACATTTTAAGGCACCTTAGAACAACATTTAAAAATTCAGTTGGGGCAACAGTGTTCCTTTTAAACTTTATAAAAGTCAACAGGACGGTAAAGTAGCTGACATAGGAAATGTTCCAATCAAGAAGAGTACACTAGTTAAGACATCTGCTGATATTTCAAACCTGTAGCGTTTCATTCATTGTCACCTATATTAATTATATCAGAGTCGCAATCGTTTACATTAACAGACAGGACACAGGCATTACTGCGTTCACAAGGGCATGCAGAATATAATACAGATGCTTTAGAATATTTCAAATTTGGTTACTATACCAGCATGCTTTGCACGTTGCAGTAATGCAGGGTAAGAATATGTTTTAAAATGGATTCATTTTTTATATTGGCATAACATTAATTCACACACATTTACACATGTATCCCCCAGCTATGTGTCTCTCTTTTTCTGGTGTAATTTCTAGAATAATGTGGTTGCATACTGGTATAATCCCAAACTATTCCAGACAGTATTAAATTAGTTTTTTCAAATAAATAATACAATAACGCTACAGGACAGGTACTTCAGTCTTGTAGAAACACGAGTTCTTTGAGTTGAATTCACAATTCTAATAGCAAAATATGTATGAGGATTCCCAAGAGGACACCTGTGAAGACAATAACAAGAGGTATTCACTTGACTGGCATCGTTTCTCAGTAGCATAATCCATTAACCAGCAGTTGACAGACCCAGTAGTAATCAATGCAATGAAATTCAAGAAGCAAAAAGACTTCAAATACAACTTTATGTGCAAATTATTACAGAGTTAAATTAATAATACATGCATTGAAAAAAAAAAACTTTTATTATACATATATTGACAATGCCCAAGGCAAATGTCACTTGGAAAACAAACAAAAGAAAACAAATCCTTCCCTCCTCCTTTACAGTCTAGCGCTGTACATAAGATTTTATAATAAATCTTACCAGCCAGAGAACACTTGATGAAGGCAGCAGCGGCATCTGAAAATAAGAACCACAATAAAAGACACTACTTCGGAGAAGGCTTATGTGTGGTTCAAAAATGCAAGTGTAGAAAGTTAGCAGGATGTAAACCTTTAAAACCGAAAATGACAGAAACGCAACTAGCCTGGAACATCGTGTGGAAACCAATGCTGCAGTTCTGTGCTCTTTAATCGAAGTAGGTTACTAAAGCTTACCTTTGACTAAGAGTTCCACAGAGGTAATTTTGAAGTCCTCATGATCAAACACTTCGCAAATGTAAGTCCCGGCATCTTTCTTCTGCACTTTTTTGATAACGAGGTAGACCTTGCCTGGGTTGAACGCTAGGTCATATTGAGAGACAGCAGTCCAACTTTTCTGGTCTCTATAGAAAATTTGTGTGCCGTTTAATTTCCATGTCACAATAAGAGAAGCGTCATTTTTGTAAGGGTTTTCACATTCGAGCCTGGCTTCCTCTCCAACAGTTGTTTGCCAGGTTCTGTCACCTGTAGCAGTCATGCAGACAAATAAGAAACGATGCCTTGATTTAACTTTTCAGTAACTTTAGTAGAAAACAGATGCATGCACTAAGCAGGCTGCATTAGTAAAGGGAGTGATTCCATCCATGACAGCACACTAGCCAACAGCGACGTAGAACACATCACATCAATCAATACGCTGATCTGGGATTCGATGTCTTAAACGACATAATTGGCCAATGTGCAGTTAGCTTCAAACCATTAGTTGCATGATTTATTCATTCTTCATGTGCCACTCCATGTTTTGCAGAGTCACAGTTCTAGTGAAACATTTAGCAATGATTGATTTAATTCATTCCCACACACTAGTGCATGCAGTTAGGAAGCTAACCAAACATGCTGCACCCACACAGAGCATTCAGCTAGTCCAATAACAGAATGACGAATTGCACAGTGTTGCTGTGGAGATGTACCACTTGATGTAAAGAATGAATTTAATTCAGCTGTTTAATTGTTTTTTTTAAGATTTCCATACATTGCACTGGCTACATAACCAGAATACTATTCCAACGAGGGCGTGTGAGTTACTCACCCATCCTCACTCGTGGACTAACCTCCGTACCCCATGACTGCGCTGTTCATGCAGTATTTAACCCAGTTAAACAGATGTGTGTTCAGCAATAGGCAGAAATGGACACACAAAATATTAGTGAAGCGTAGCTCATCCATAGATTGCGGCAAGCAAAACAGGCTTCATTTGACATGAAATTCCACTTGCCTGCCGTGCTTCCTTCAAAGACAGTTAATAGCAACAGGGCAATAGCAGTTCTGTACTGGGGTACCGTCTTCATCTTGGTGTACATCTAAAGATTTGGAGGAAAACATTTCATTGTAATCTCCCTTTTCAGATATATATATATATATATATATATATATATATATATATATATAGCCTATAAACACTCAATCATAAAACAGGGGTGGACATGAGACCCGCTGCACAGCAATGTGATCCGTTTCTGGTTTTACTACAGTAGGAGTTTAATAAGACACACCTCAGCTTATTACCTATATACTGTGGCTAATCAGGCTTCTTTTAAAAACTGGATAGGGGAAACTGCTCTGCAATAGGAGTCGTATTTCCATCCCTGATAAAGTATGTACTCTGGTCAAAGCATGTGGCTCTTATGAATACTTGTATAGAGAGCTCCAGATAAGGTTCATTCAGTGATGCTGAAGTTGGCTTCTTATTTGCATTCCAGCTGCTTATTCATATTCTGTGTTTATCGCATTGAACTGGCGTAGTTGGGCTGCATGTAAAAAATATAACCCTGTGTTTTGTAGCACCTCTGACCAGCTTAAACCACTCATTCAATTTGCGTTATTGGTCAACTTGCTGCCTGTGCCACGTTTGCCCGCTGTTTTCGTATCAAAATCCGTTTTGGGCCGGGATAAATACACATGGGGGGCATAGAGGGTTCCCCCCTCTGTGAGAGTCAGCTTTGCAATAAGTGGCCCAGTGTGATTTAACCCCCGAAACACCCCAGACACTTATTCAACGTGTGTTACATTTGCGGCATGCGAATAAGAAGCCAGCTTTAGCATCATGTTCAAGAATGTGTAATTCTTTTTTTTTTTTTTTTTTTTTTCAGTGCATAAAACACAAGTTCTTTGGAGCGCTGCTTGTACATTTTAATGTTAAAACTAGACTTCTGCAGATAAGTTTTGAAAACACACGTGATTGCATTTAAAATCCATAGCTTGGGTGTAGAAACATCAGACATTGAACAACGACTGTGGTAAATGTTCAGGATATCATGAGGAGGGGAACAGAAAAAAAAAACGTTTTTTGGCAATACCGAATCACATGAGGTGTGTGACTTTCAGTTACTAGAAAACATTAAAAAAAAACATGTATTGCACGGTTGAACAGCCAATCAGAACAAACTTCCTTGAAATGAAAGCGTTTTACACAGAGCTTGAAAGCAGCTGTCTTTACTGCTGCACCCTTTCACTGTTTTATTCAGTGTGTTCATGTACAGGGCTCAGACAGGACCACATGGAAACACGGGGCCCTACTCACAAAACATAAGGCACCGTTTGAAGGAGTTTTTGTTTTGGCTTTTTAGTTTTCAGTTTGCAGAACTGACAACTAAAAAAATAAACTGAGTGAAAATGTAGTCATACGTTTCAGTCTAGATCATTATAGTTTATAACGATGCAAATTCGTGATATAACACTACCGTTTCACGGATTATTGTAATTCAGATAATGGGTAGGCCAGCATGGTGTAGAAACAAATCTTTTTTTTTTTTTTTTTTTTGTGCGTGTGAAATCTGCCTTGATGGGGTCCAACAGACCGGAAGTGCAGCGCATATTGTCAAAAAGTTTCCTGAGAAACTCGAAATATAAAAGCAGACAATTTATCAGACCGTAACCGACCCGGATCCTTAAAAAAAAAAACATCACTTTCCCCTTTTCTCTTTAAAGTTAAAGACAGTAAAATACAGTTCCCCTCTTCTTAAGCCCGCGTGTTATTTGTAAAAATAAATAAAGTTAATAACCTTTCCAAACCAGCTGCTTAACCCAGTCTTTAAAATAACAAACAAAAAAAAAAACACCTATAAACCCTCAATACTTTCAATTAATAAATACATACTACACAAATAAACACTCATCGTCGCATTGGACTGCAAGCCCCACAAGATTTCGATATACTGTAGCGCCAGCTCTGGGATTATTTTAAGGCGTGGCGAGCTGAACCCTAATGCACCAAGTTAAAAAACACGCTTACCTTAAAAGACTACAGTCACGCTGAACTGAAGTCAGTTTTGTTGCAAACATTATGAAACGAGATTCGGTAATTTTCTGACATCAGCATTTTCAGAATCTACAATATACAACGTACGATTTAAAAATAATAAAAAAAAAAACCATTACCTGAGACGAGCGCACCAAACCCAATCCCAGGACCTGAGCGCTTTGCGCAGCATCACCGAGCTCGGAGAAATGGAGTGTGGGCAGGACTGAGAGGCGTGTGTCTCTGCAAGGAAAAGCCCACCGCTGTTTCAGTGTTTAACGCTAGCTTCTTAGTGTGTATGCCAATGAATTTTGTACTTATTTCTAAAAAAGATTACCCATTGAATTGAAAACTATCAACATAAAGTTCATTTTATTCAGGTTTTTTTTTTTTTTTTTTTTTCATAATATTTTTCTGTTATTTAAAACAACCAAAATCCTTTTTTTTATTTTTTTTATTTAAAGAAGTAAAATGGAAAACCTGCTTCTTGAAATTGCAGTATTTGTAAGTGGTGGTGTTGCATTGCATTGTATTGCATTTCAGTAAACAGTTAAGTAAGTTTGTTACACCACGGTGAATTACGCGCCCGCGTAATTCTACGTATAAAACGCACAGGCGCGTAATATTAAATAATATCGCCGTTAACAGGGAAGGACAGTGAAAAATGTTGGATCACACTGAGGAAGGATCAGGGGATCGATTTTTCCAGAAAATGTCACGACATGGGTCTCACGCACGATGAAAATACATCAGCAAAAGAGAGAGTAAGACTTACACTGGGAAGGTGGCACCGATGCGACCCAGAGCGCTCTGCCGCCCGGGGAGATTGACGGCTGACAGTCTTCCTAATTTGAAAACATTAGCTTTCAGGTATACAGTTGGCTGCTGCGTTGATAAAGTATGTGACAGTACTTGGTTTGACAGTATGTGTCTTGCTGGTGCATTGAGATTCACATTTCCTGTGACACTATTTGGAATTTTTACTCATTTCTAAACATACAATATTATTCAGGATCGATGTCGCACTGAAACAAGCAAAAAAAAGTATTTTTCTTAATGATAGTTTAAAAAAATCATAATGTAAAGCATATTGTTTCATGTACTATATACAAAGAATGCATTTTCAATTGCTGTACAGTACATCATCTGTTTTTACTAATATAAAGTTAGGTTTGATCATTTGAAATTTGATCATTAAATTAAACTACACAAGAATACAAATAGAAGTACAGTACAGTATATTGCAAAAAAAAAAAAAATAATAATAAAAAAAATCCATTATTTGTTCCAAATAAAATAGTTTGATTTTGGGGAGCCCTGATGCGGTCCCAGGGTTGAGTTGGGGCTTGAACCTGCGATCTTGTACTCCTCAGACAAGAGTATTAATAATCTGCAGGGGGGAGAATCCACCGCACAACACTCCTTACCTAATTATAATGCATCTGCTACAGCCCCCACCCACCTTTGAAAAATAGAAGTATGACAGCGGAGTATTTATAAACATGCCAGCACAGGCAAAAACACCAGTGCTGTATCTTCAGAGATAACACTGTAACACACATTGCAAAACCAACACAGTGCTATTGCATTACAGAATTTAATACAGCTTGAAACACGTTTGTATTTGTTTCCATGCGACTGTATGCATTCTGTACGGAAAAGATAGCCCGCGAAGGAATGAGATGAGATGGAACACCTTTGTGATGCTACGTTCCTGCCTCTGCTGGATTTGCTAAGCTCAAGAGTCTTTGTTCTGTCAGGGGTGGCCAAAGCAGGACCCAGTGTCCAAAAATTGTCCTGCAGGACCGTGATTGGACACCCCTGCTCTGTGTAGACTGCAATGAGAGTAATTCTATCCAGGCTGCTCTGGTGGGTGGAAGCAGAGTTGTGTTGAAAGGGACTTTGCATTCAATGTATTAGTTCCCAGCCCTCCTGGGTACGCAACAGTCAATGCACATGGCAGCTGGGGTTGTTTGGTCAGCAGCATGGTTTGCTGGAATAGTTAATGACTGCGTACTCTGAGCTTGTGCTCAGTTTCCTTGTAACTTCCAGCTGGCTTACATGAAGACTGTGCGGATGGGCTGGGCCGAGCTCTTCATTGGTCCAATCCTGAGTTTAGAAAAATACATTAAGCATTGAAATGAATACTGCGCAAATACGTTTATTCCATTTGATCTACACTTTATATATACAGCTTAGACCCCATTTGCATTGATCTGGGGTTTACCTCACCTGCGTGTCATCGGAACACAGACTTTCCGGGACGCGCCTCTGCTCGGGTGTGCTGCAACCCCTTCCAGAAATAAGAATGTCAGCGTAGGGCACTTCTGGAATACTGAGAGAGTCTGGGTGAAAAGAGAGGGAGCATACAGCTCTGATTGGGATAAAGCTCTGATCTCTGTCTGTGCCTGTTACCAGGTATGATGTCCTGTAAAGACCCAGGTCACACAACAGACAACCCTGCAGGCAACAAGCTGGCAGAATTCTAGCATCAGAACAACACAATCATCAGCTCGGTTGGAGTCAGTTTAGCGTTCCAATTTAAAGCTATTACCCAAAGTAAATGACTTACCAGCAGCTTCTTGTGACACAGAACTTCCCCTCCATATGACGGCATACTCCGCTGAAATGGACAGTAATGTTCCTGGTTAAATGGTAGCTAGCTTTGGCAGTTTATGACCACATATCTCCTTGTGCCACTAATGTATTGTAAACAGCTTCACGGTTCAGTATACACAGCACACATAGTATAACGTGTGTTATTTTTTGGGGGGGAATAATATGTATTTAGTGTTTCATAATCTGCCTTTTAAATATACAGGGTTAGAAACTTGTATCCATTCCTGGGCTTTGAAAACTCTTTCTGTTTAAGTAGATTATAGAAATGATTGAGCTGCAGAGTACTAATTATATAGAGAAGAAACCGTGCATATACATTTATTTATTTTTGCATAAGAGGGCATTTCTCAACCTGAAAGGGTTAGCAGATAATAGAATAATTTTAATATAGCACCTTTCATAGTGGACCACCATCACAGCAGCTGTAGATTCACTTACAGCAAAGTCTCACCCAAAAGACGGAGCACAAGGAGGTTAAGTGACTTGCTCAGGGTCACACAGAGAGTCAGTGGCTGAGCTGGGATTTGAACCTCTTGGTTACAAGCTTGTTTCTTTAACCACTGGACCACACAGCCTCCTAGACTAGGATCATGCTTCAATAAAGTGCCAGACGCCTGCATTTCAGTCATTGCAATGACTTCTTGCAAGTACTCAAGGTACTTTCACCAGGCGCCAGGAATCTCAGCATCAGGCCCTTGTTAAAGCTGCACTGAGTTAACTGCTGTTTGTAGGAACTGTTCTTGCAGCTACGTGGATGTGCAATGTATTTTAATCAGGGTCCTGGCTGCTCAACTCCTAATTATGACTCCTAACCATTTAAAAACAGACTTCCTGGGAAACCAAGGAATGAGTGCATGTTTCAAAACTGAAAGTGCACAACTGTTTAATTTAGTTTAACAGCACACTTTAGCGCTGGAGAAGGACTGACATGGTAAAAAAAAAGAAGAGAAAAGGAATTTGCCAGAAGGTGATTAATGAGGCTCGTCTGCAAACACCTTCATCGCTTAATGAGTGTTTTTAATCTCATCAGATTGTACCTGATTCTTTACTCTTTTCTTCAACAGGTTCGTCAGGTTCTGGGCTGTAAATGAATGGAAGAAAAGAAACATGTAAATATCATCCCCCAAACAGCACCTTTGAATAAAGCCTGAGGTAAGGCATGTTTTACACGAGTCATGGATATTGTCAGCAAAACGAAACAGAAATTGACAGGAAAGCTGCTGATTCTTCAGTATAGCAGATGAGATGTTACAGAATACAGCCAGCTCTAATTATTGTAAGCATTAGAGGCGTGCTGACACTCACACACGCCATCGCCTTTAAGGAGTATTTATCAGCAGGTATTAAATAAATACATTCACTAATGTGTTGGTTTCAAAACAAGACAAGCGGTACTCCATTGTAAACGTGAGGGAAGGACAGCCTTTCTTGTTTGAAATGAACACATTCATGAATGGATGTATTTAAAACCTGCCTGTTAAATACTTCTTCAAGGAAATTGCGAGTATCAGCACAGCCCTTGTAAACACATTTTGTAAACGTCAGTTTGTGGATGTGTAAGCCAGTGTGTTAAATGCTGTTGTCTGTGGCTACAGGTAGGTTTAGCTTCACTACTAGAGCCCCACCTCTCTTGAGAACCAACAGCCTGATCTTTCCACTACTTGCAGCAGAGGTAGGTTATAAATTACATCTTTTTCTTTATTCTGCGTTGAAAATCCCAACACAGCTTATTATATTGAGTTTATTTGTGTCTTACCTCAGTGAGACAGCAAGAGAAGGTTGACCTGCATTAAAAAAAACAACAGCAATAAATACATTCTCAGTAAAACGATCGTGCATTTTTAGAATATGGTAATGAAGCAATTGAATGACAAAACAATTTTCTTAAGCATGTGGTTTCTTTGGGTTTCTTTTCTGTTACTAAATTAAATGTTTTAGTAAGAGTTGTTCATGCCTCTTACAGACATGAGAAATGTACTCTTAACAGGGCCGGATTGCTCAGTCTCCTGAGTGCAGAACTAGGGTTTACTCGATTGTTTCCACACATGCGACTGGTTTAACACTCCCCGACCGGCACTAATCTAGTGCTAATCAAACTATCTAACTTCAGGTAGTAAACTATGATAAACACCCAACTTCTAGACTCGATACTGCTTACCAGGACAATTCACAGCTGCAGATAATCTGCAAATTCTTGCTTTTGCGGTGACATACAGGAAGTATGACGTGACTGCTATAAAAGTGCAGCATTTGTGAAAAGTAGGCAAACTGAAGAGAGAAATGGTCCAGCGTCACGCTGAGCCTGTGTGTGGGGTGGGGGGGGGGGGGGTGGGGGTGGTGCTAAATAAACACATTCCTCAATTTCACTTCTCCTCATGATTGAAATAGCTCAGAGTCACCACCGAGTGTAGTCTGGGTTCAGAGAAAAAGTGACACGTCTATATCTGGACTCAGCTTTCACTTTTTTCTTCTTTAAAACAAAGAGACGGTCTGCTAGCTGCACGCTGAATGCAATACATATTTGAACAGGAACAGGAGTTCACCCAGGCAAGCATCTGCCCTGGCTGGCACACCGCTTTTGAATATTCTAGTGTTCCAGCTTCCCCTCATACAGACATGAGCTCAACCCAGATCTGCTGGGACAGAAGCTTAGGGAATTACCCTGCTGCCAGCTAGCTTTCCAATTTGTAATACTCTTCCCTATTTAGACAGTTCTGACACATGTTTGGTGTGTGATGTTTATAAAGGTATGTGTCTTTATTTGGCATGGATAAGGTGTGAGGTTAACTGGTATTTTACTCACCTTTCCATTTTCCTTTACTGGTAATATACAAATAAATGGCCAGCGCTGCCAACACCACCACCAGAGTTACAGTCATAGTTGCCAAAAGTTTTACCAAGTGGAATCCGCCTACAGAAAGTAAGTAGCAGTTATATATATATATATATATTACAGTATATAATCACAAAGTGTTGGACAGAGATAGTAAAGCTCCAGTATAATAATAGTAATACTTTAACTACATTCTACCAAAATGAATTATAAACAGTAGCTCACCATTCGTGCATCATAGCTGCATGTAAAAACAACAGATATGAAATGCCAAATATTATTATTATTATTATTATTATTATTATTATTATTATTATTTAACAGGCACATTTTTTAAAAGCAGCATTGCCATCTTAACTTACTCGGCTTTTGCACAACAATTGTGACGCTGATGTTTGCTTCCCCGTAACTGTTGGATGCGAAACACCAGTAGACTCCCATGTCTGCCTCCTGGATTTCAGTCCATCTTAACTCCTTGCTGAGGATCTTCCTCCAGGACGTGTTTGATTCTTGTCTCTTCCAGTCAATGTGGGCGGGTGGGTAGCTGTCCACGAGGCACTCCAGCTCCAGGAAAGAGCTGACTGTGCTCACTATGACCTCAGAGTTCACCGCTCTGAGCTGAGCGTCCGCTTGGTGAGCTGTGCGGAAACCCAGACTAACTGACCGAGGTCCGTCTGGTTCACGATAGACAGGAAGCAAGAGACGATGGTGAGAGCGTTAAGCAGACGCGTCCCATCACAGCCCTGGAGGGCAATTCCACTCCAGGTTTAACAGGTAAAATGATTAACTAACGTCAGGCTCTGGATGGAGGTTCATTTAATTCAATTAAACGATTTAGAACAGGGTGGGATCAAAGACCAGGAGTGGAAGAGCCAGCTTGGGCCACCCCTGCATTAAGCAATATCTGTTTAAACATGCAGTTGTAAAGTGGAAAGTTAAAATACAATAAGCAACTAGAAAAACTACTTGCTATTGAAGACCCCAAATCCAGAGATATTGCTACTACTGTACTTGAGCTTAGAGACTCCTATTCAGACAACAGCTGCACTCGGCCCCTTTCTTTTCAGTGTGGTTTCATTATGATAGTTAGTCGAGGGGGGCCTCTGCACTCAAGTGATTGTAACCTCTCATACTTACATTTAACAAGCAGGGAAAGATTGCTTGTTAATGGCTGGCTCAGAGCTGCATGTGACACTTGGCATGCAATGAGATCTTTGTGATGCGTGACGTTAGGGGTGAAGGTGATGCTGCTAGTGGCATTGAATGTCCCGTCACTATTGTCCGAGAGGTACTTCTCAGCTCCTCTGTCAGTCATGTGGTGTCCGTTGCGCAGCCAGGTTAGCGTGATGTTGCTGGGGTAGAACCCGGAGGTAGAGCAGATCAGGACTGACTCCCTGCCTGCAATCAGCTGCCCACGTGGTGTGACCATGGGCAGACTGGGCCGCCCTGCAAGAGAGAGCATGTCTTCAGTGCGCCCCCGGGAATCAGAAGACTACACACTGTGCTAAGTAAAATGAAAGAAATGTATTTGGCTGTTTTTTTTGTCCCCTGTACTTCCCAGTATTGCTTTGTTCTTTACACAGTGAGCATTGCCATTGGCTATCAATATAACAGCCATGGCCTAACTGTGAATTAGCCACATTTGTGGGTGATCAACTAGCGAAGCTTTGTGAATGGTAATGCATATAGTGCATACCGTCCCATTGTATTATCTTAGTGTGGATCAATGATCCAGAAAATTAGATGATAGTCGGACTGCATATACGCCCCATTAGTTGGGTTACTTGATGCTGTAGTGTAGGTATACAGACAGAGAGGGAGAATGTAGAGAAAGTTTAAACAAAACCAAAAAAAAAAAAAAAGAAATAAAGAATTTAGTAAGATTTCACCTGAATAAAAGTAAACGCTGCTTTGCTGCAGATTCCTTCATGTACTTTACCTTGAATCCGTAGGTCCGTTTTGCATTCTTCCCATTTTTTAAGAGGATATGCCTCCACATCCTCCACCATGCAGTGGTAGGAATCCGGCGTGTGGCGCGCGGTGACTTTCCCGATGGTCAGTGATAGAGTGCATCGGAGAGCACTGGACGATGCTGAGCTGATATTGACACAGTCGCGCCTGCTTTCTGTTTGTTTCACAGCTTTGCTGTCGTACCAGTACTCTCGAAACCATCCATTTGTGGAATCATATGTGCAGTTGAGCGTAATCGAGTCTCCCACAAAAGCATGGACTACCGATCGCTGCAGACAACTAACCATGCAACCTGCAGAGAAAATTGAGAGCGTGTCTTTACTGTCACAACCGTTGTATCAGATGAAGTCGTATCATATTTGAAAATGTTACCAATGTCATGTGAACTAATGGAAGCGCATCCCTTTGCTGCTGCCCCTGTTGCACCATTGTCCCTCAACATAACCATTGCATCCTCATTGCTTTAATACTGTGTCACTTCTACACAACTTGGTCAACAGATATTCTTTCCATATCTGTTCTCAAGAAAGCTTAGAATAAATTCAGGTTAGGTCTATATATTGCTTTTTAAACTAAAGAGGATAACGAAACAGAATTGGATAATTAAAATTGAAGGAAATGCTCTTGGAAACATGTATATGTGTTTTATTATAAATCACATACTAATAAGAGAAGTCCACCATTGCCCATTCAAATTCCAATACATCTTATCTTACGTGTTGAAGTAATGTATCAAACACATGCTTACGATCACTGGACCGCCTGGGTACCTAATCCCCTTGCATGTTACTATTGAATGATATCAAATGCAAAATAACACTGTTTGAATACTGGAAAAAAAAAAAAAAAGAACTTACCTTGCATGGAAAAGACCCATAAAAACAGATTCAGAAACAGAAGCATTCTTTGTAAGCCCGTGTTTAACTGAGGAGATTGTGCTAAAGCACACACTTTTTTTTTGTTGTACTCTTTACACCTTGCTGGTATACACAGATAAAGCCCAATTTGCATTGCACTGTGCAATAAACCCAACTGTGCTTTTTTTTTTTATCACAAAAGCGTGTCGCTGAGAGGAAGTGGCTGAAGCATGGGTGTGTGCAAATCTTTGTGAAAACAGCATACAATCTAGCAAAGGCATCTTATACATAGGTCTTAGTAAGTCTTTTTTCCAAGTCTTTGTTTGACAAGTCCCTAATGGGAGAACTTTAAAAAAAAAGCATGCAGCGTACAGCTATGGCGAAGTTTTCCATCACCCTATAGAATTCTATGCAAACGAAACCTCCTGAATAATGTTCCGTTAACATATTGAATTACATACCGCTTTGTAGTTTTCCATATGCTCAATGAAAAACTGGCACATTTTAAAATGTGACATTTCAAAATCTAAATGAAATACTGTGATAGTATTATGGCTTCCGGTAGAGTTTTGCGATACAATTTTGTAGTTTGATGTTAAATAAAAGATCTGAATTGTGTTCATATGGTTTTTTTTTTTATTATTATTATGTCTCAGTCTTAAATTCTAGGGTGATGCTAAATTTTTGGCCATAGCTATAAGGCACATTTTACATATTATTGCTGGGAATAATCACAGCTGTCTATTGCAGTCAACCATTTATTCAATAATGGCATGAGCTCAACTTAAGGGTTCTTGGGTATTTTTAAATTTGTGTTTGTTTTTTTTTTTGTTGTTGCTGTTTTTTTCTAGTGCTGTAATGTCAACAGGCAGTCGGTTTTCAGAATTGGCAAATTATTTTCAAAAAGGATTGTGAGTTTTGCCCGTATTTCCCATGTAATGAAAAGGCATGTATTGACCTTAACTGGGTACTCCTCGGAGAACAAAGAATGCTTGTCACGTGTATTGCTTGGAGATGTGAAACACATTGCAGCTAACCTCAAGTGCAAGTGATGCTGTTAGCACCTTAACCAAACAGGGCACTGAAGAGGCAATAAAAGCATCCCCTCTAAAACAGATTGTTCTATTTCTGTTAGCGGAAAACATCTGTTACATCAAATAGGCGCCTGAGTGCTTGTGTTTGAGAGATGACACAATTTGAAAGAAAAATGTCCTGAAGAAAACAAAGTCACAGAAATAGTTCCCCACCAAAGTACTTTGCAAACAATGCATGTTAAACACATTTTATTCACAGTGCCAATCTCAACACAGTTAAATACATTATACAACTTTAAACACAGCTTTCTTTACAAATTAACCAGTCTTGCATTAAATACATTCATTGCGGTTTCAACACAATACATAGAAACATGAAAAAACATCTTCTTGAATTGCACAGTGCAAAACTGAAAAACCAGGTGACATTGTTCACGTCAGTGGAAAACAAGTTGTGCTCATCACGTGTATTAGTTATGATGACTCATCTCTCCATAAGGAGTTGTTTTTAAAGCCGGTTCTGATTGGTTAAATAATTCACGAAAGGCTGGTTTCACAGACTCTACTTGACTTGGAAGATTAGCACTAATCAGAGTCTGAAACCAAACACAATTCTCCAGTCAGAAGTTCATGCATACAGAAGCTAAAGACAGTAGTTAAAACACTGAAGATATAAGTTGTCTTTATTTGGGTTTAAAGACAGGACAGAGTGTGTAAACCTACACTTGTTATTTCACTGAAATCCACAAATTAAACTGTGTTTTGGTTGGATGTTTCTAAGATCATTTGTTTTTCAGCTGTCTCCCGTTCCTCCCCTTTTGAGTTCCAGAAGATAATTGTGGTCAGGAAAAAAGATACAGTCAGAAAAAAGAACGACAGGGTCTGTTATCTGATACTTGCTTAAACATTCATCGAGTCAGTGTTACCGAATACCAGTGTTCTTGTTTTTGGTCTTCTGTAGGAGATACCAACGTGGAATCCCTATACGCAAGCGGGGCAGTCATTCCACTGTCGTGTAATACATTCTATAGTGAGTAGTGCTGTGAGAAGTGCATAACCTGTAAAGTGAAAAGGAAAAAGGTGAGGGACCCTTTGTATTTGTTTTTCCATCTATTAGTACATCGCTACAGCTCTCCTCCCTCTTTATTTTGCTATTTGACTTGCACATCAAAAAGAAAAAAACATGAATTACTGAAGGCTCTTCTAGAGTAAAAAAAAATAAAAAATAGTGCCTGTAAAAGTTTACTGTCCACTTGGCCTAATCGCCAGTTACCCGATATTAATGAGTTGTGACATATCGAGGGAGCTCTGTACTCAAACTCACTTTGTATCAATTTCTAAAATACAGAATAACTTTAGATGAGTTGTAATAAAACTTACATGAGGGTTTACAGCAGGTAGTGCCTGAAGGAGATAATGAGCGACCTGTAGAATATAAATATATATATATATATATATATATATATATATATATATATAAATTGATATGTATATCTATCTATGTGTTTATCACACTCTTGATCTGGTTGCATTATGCTTGTATGCATAATCAGTTATTGTTTTTTAGTGCCTCATTCTTTAAGAATGGGTATAGGTGTGCTGTAATTTCAATGTCATCCCTGCCAGTATTTCACACTTGATATGTTGCAAGATTAGGTTATCAATCAGAAACCCGAATGTATGTGTTTAACGACATTTCTCGCAGTCTTCCGAAGGGAGGTGGGTGCTGTGGTTTTAGAGAGGTAGAACTAGCGGCTAACAGAAAGGTTGTGGGCTGAATTCTAAGCAGAGGCACCATTGCCTTGCTTGTGAAAGTCACTTGATGTGTTAGTGTCTCAGATCATGTGACGCTGAATGAGCAGCAAGCGAGTTCAGTCTTGAAAACCTCAGGCATTTTTACGGCTGTACTGAAAATGATTCATGTTATGAAAAATGTCAGTGCCCCAGAGGAGGTGAAAATGTGCTTTGAATCGATTTAAAGTGGAAGGCCATGGATCGGTACTCCATTGTAAAGGCATTGGTTTGAAATCAACACATGGATAAATGGATTTATTTAATACCTGTTGATTTTTAAAAAATACTTAAAAGCAGTTACATATCGACACACCGATAATAACAAGTGCAATGCATGGAAAGTATGTTTAAACATACATTGAACATCTGAATTTGTAGAATTGTTTTAGATAAAGCTTTGCAATTTTGAATTGTGAGATTGGCCAGTCATTGGATTTGAATAAATGCGAGAGAGAAGCCAGTAGGATCTAGTAAAAAATAAATAAATAAATAAAATAATAATAATAATAATAATAATAATAATAATCTTGCTCTGTAGCATTGAATAAAAGTCATTCAGTGCTAGAACTCAACACTTGTATACACCACTATGCACTGACCTTCTAATGAAATATCTGTGACGTAATCAGAATGAACATTTTCTTTATAAGCTGAGCAGGTGTGGTTCCCAAAATCCTCCCTCCTGACTTTTTCAATGACAAGGGCGAGCTTCCCGGGCCGGTACTGGAACATGTATCCGGGCTGGCAGTGGTGGATGCTTCTTTGCTTTACAATGGCACACAGCAAGGTGTCGTTAGGGCTCTTCCAATGGAGGACGAGCTCTGGGATTGGACCCTGCTCTTCGAAAGGGTATTCACATGGCAATTCAACGCGCTTCCCCTTACTTGCTTTGAGGGTGTTGTTAACACTGTCTGAAAAGTAAATACATATTATACAGTATGATACAAGAGGCCAAACCCAAGCACCATTATCGGTTGAAGGAAAAACTGTTCATGTTATCAAAGTAACAAACAACTCCAGCACACCGCTTTGAGGCCTCCAGTCAAACTTGTCTGTTGTTTTAAGGAAGCTGTTTTGGAGGTTTTTATTCTTCTCTCACAAGAAAATGCTGCAATTTTTAATTTTGCAAAAAAAAAAAAAACCCAGTAAGTTTGATTTACAGAGCAAGATGTCTAGATTTCCTGTTGTAATAAATTTGGTTTTGATGAAGAAAGAGACTTTGAATTGAACTTCATTTCCTATGATGAAGAAGTCACCCGATAACCCAGAATTAGTTTCCTGCTTTTCTATTCGTTTGCTGTCTGTCCTTTCTGAGCTGGAGCACTGTGTATCAGAAAAGCAGCTCTTGGCATTCTGCCCAACATTCTTGTGGTTTTGCTACAGATCTCCTGCTGGCAACACAGTTAGACACTGGAAATGTTTTGAAAAAGATTGCGAGAAAGATAGAAACCTATATAACGGCAATGTCTAGAAGTCATCCCTGTTATCAAATCATTTAACAAGTACATGCAGATCTCTTTCGTGTAGATGAAAACATGTTTAAAGTGCCAGGAGGGTTCCTATTTTGAACGATTTAAATGCCAGTAGCATTTAGATCAACTAATTATACTGCACTGTCTGTCTGGGTACTCACCCGTGGCTTGCAGGAGACAGAGGAAAACCAGCAGTCCTCTAAATAGTGACATAGCCATTCCTTCTCTTACCCAGAGCCTGTGTTTATCCCTGTAAGTTCAAAAAATAGAAAAACGATCAGACTCGCATACTGTACAGTGTAATAGCAGCTGACAGTCCTCTGAAAATCCCCAGGCATTCTTAGCACTGATCAAAGCAGCACTTCAGTCAGTTTTAGCTTTGTTATTCTTCACTAAGCATTACTGTAGAACTCACGCCAGCTCTAACGCCGTCATGCTGATGTTTGTTTCTTGCTTCTTGGTCATCTCACTCGCTTCTTGGCATGGATTGTGAAACAGAGGGAAGCAAGCTGACTAACTGGAAATCAGCTGACTTGGCTAGAGATGAAAGCAGACAGCATCCAGATATATATATATATATATATATATATATATATATATATATATATATATATATATATATATATATATATATATATATCTCCAATTCAGAGAAGTGCACAGCTAGTTTCCTTGTAAACTACAATCCTTTTCTTTTCAGTTCTAACCCCGTCATTCTTCGAAGTGCAGTATGCCAACATCATACAAGACGGAACGAGATTTGTTTGACTTGTGACAGTATGTTGCATAAAATAACAAACACGATTAACCCTGCAATTCCATTTATGGAATACCAACAGTCAAGCTATACTGCTGACATCAGAGATGTTTATCTTGTTGAGATGATTCCAGCATAGGGGCTGTAGATGTGATGACTTTGGGTTCTTGTACCAGTTGTGAAACTATTAACCTTATCTCTCTATCAGTTGCAGTGTTACAAGGGTAAGAGTACCACAGTTGCTATTTAAGACAAACCTTTCCTACGGCGGGCGAGATGCTTGTTTGGGGAGCCTGTGGTCATTGATTTAGCACCCAGCCTCCCGCCCTGGCACACAAATCAAGCCGTGCATAACACTCTCCAACATAATATGAAAGAAGCTGTTAGGGTTGGCCAATGTATGGTGGATGAAGAAGTGAAACATGTGCATGATCCTTGACTTTCCTCCTGGGGTTTTGTTCTGTCCATCTTCATTGCTACTGCACTGCACCAGGTAGGAACAACCAGTACCTGAAACAAGAGGAAAACAAAAAAAAAACAGGAGCTCAGAAAGTATGAGCAACCAAAGTGGAATATTTGATTCAGCATTCTAGTCTGTGATTGTGCCTGTATATAGTTATGCGTCCTTTCTGACTGAAGATTGCCGAATTCCTGTATTTGTTTGAGTATGCATGCCAGCAGCCTAGTATGAAACGCTGCATCTTATTAATACTGTAGATTATTTATAAGAGCCCTATTTCACTCTAAGTAGTTATCATGTTGCAAGGGCCGGTAGGGCTTCAGTGTCACTCTCAATGAACCGAGTGTCAGTTTCATTGTCTCTGCCTTTCTCTTTCTGGCTCTTGGCTCTTGGAAGGTTTTGCGATGGTTGAGTGTTTGAGTCGGGTTTCTGAAGAGCAATAGTGTGGTTGGATGTGTTTTGCAAATACCCCAAAATGCTTCCGGCAGTTGATTTGGTAGTGAGTGTAACGATAAAGGATGTGCCTAAATGGACCGCACCGCTGTGGATTGTCCACTTCATAATTCCAGGTGAGTTCCAACCAGAACGACTGCTCATATAGCTAACTTGATTTGATAACACCTAACCCTGCTGTTCCATTTACAGAATACCTACAGTAGAACGGAGCTAAGTGGACACCCTATCGTAACTCCCTAGCTAATTACAAGATTTTCTACTGCGGTTACAACGCGTCAACATGCTTAATTATGAAACTAAACATTTTGCCAGTGTCATTTGTGATAGCATTGTATAACACACTTCATTAGACAAGGGAGAAATGTAGAAACATAATGCTTTGTTCTTCTCGTTAGCAGTATTAACCCTGCCTGCGGACTGTGACTTCAGCTGTGATAGAGACTGCATCATATTCTGCCAAAGAGGCTATTATTACAATTCAGGAAACTGTCTGGAATGTCCTGTGGGTTTTTAGTAAGTTGAATGATAATCTTAAAATAAAAACTCAGGAAATGTTTGTGCTGTTTCTTTATTTGCTCATGTTTGTACTGTCCTAATCCTGATTGGTTTACTATTCAGCCTATCACAGCAGAGCTCTGTGCCTCCAGATGCAAGTCAAACTAATTGGTTAAAAGTTTGTAATAACTTTGTTTCTTGGTGTCAGCTGTTCAGGGGAAGGAACATCTGCCCCAAGGAAATGTCCTCCTGGTACCCATAACTACTTCACCGGGAAAGCGGATCTAAAAGCTTGCCTGGTATGAGATTTCTCTACACTAAAGTGACACACACACACTGTTAATTATTTTTCACAGTGTTAATGGTTTTAAACAAGGCAGTGTTCAGCATTAAGAGAAGCTGAATAGACCCCAGTGCGGTCGAACGCTGTGCTGATGCATCACAGTGGCCTCTCCTATGCATGCGTTTCTTTTTTTTTTTTTTTTAATATGAAATTTCTCGGCAACAGACAAATGCAACCACGTGGCGTGACCCTTCAACAGAATCTGCAAGCACTGTAACGATCAAGGACTGTGGTACTCAAAATACAGGAGGAAAAAAAACAGACAAAGCATGATAAGAAAGGAAACATTAAAATAATAACGATAGTACAGTAATAACAAAATAAAAATAGAAATATCTGCCTGCTGTCCCTTGATCCTGGTTGCGCTGTTTGGTGTTGCATCTAGTGACCTCCTCCTGTCTAGGATATTGTCTGATACCCTGGTCTTTTCAACCATGCTGGTTAGATACCTGGCTCTGCCTAGTTGGAAGCAGGCTGCCCCACCTTCGCGTGTTCAGCGGACCGGGGATCTTGCATCTCAAGTTGGAGAAAATAAAATATACACTCGGAGGCTTCACTGATAAATTCCACACTGCTTGGCAGCCCTTCTGGACGTATTTTGATCAACTCAAGCTCTATTCTCTTGCTTGACTTCCCAGCACTGTATGGTGTGACTGTGTTTCTGTGCTTTTCGCAGCCTTGCCCTCCAGGCTCCATCAGTACAGAGGAGGGAGCAGCCTGCAGGCCGTGCCCAGCCGGCGCCTCCTGTGATCCAGGTTCCGGTGAGCTGAGGGCCTGCCCCCCGGGGCAGCACTCGCCCGAGGGGGTCCTGCACTGCCTGCCCTGCACTTGGGGCTTCGTCTGTCCTGATGGCCACGTTAAAAAGGTTCATTCTTAGGATTTCTTTTCATTCTTAATTGACTCCCCAAGTATTCTCCAAGTTTAAACCTAGAGTCTGGTTTTAATAGTTACTCTAGTCTTAACTTAATGCCATACTTCTAGAGGTTGTCCCTCTAGAAGTACAAATCTGTACTTGTAGACCTTATGCAGATTTTTAAATATGTTTTATTTGCACATACATGGTTCCACAGATAGAAACACTCATGTCAACATGGCAGTATGGGAACAGGCATGTAACACACCCGAATATCTTTTATAATCGTTTTGATTTGCTACGTCTTCTGTACATGCAATGAAATCTAATTGCAATGATCTTCAGAGCTGCCCCCCAGGACAGGAGCCCAACCCTTCCCAGTCTCGCTGCATAGACTGCCCAGAAGGTCACTTCTCATCAGTGGGGAGTGACAAGTGTCAGCTCTGCCCAACAGGTAACGTACTTTACTGCTGGCGTTGCCTCATCGCTAACATTCAGTACCGTGAGCATGCATCCCTTTACCTTAGCATGGCGCATGATGGAGGTGTAGGCCTGTCTCACAATCGATACATCGAAAAGGATGTAAAAATGTGCAAGTTATCGTCTGCATTTCATGCGGTTTAGGAAGATATACTTCTGTGCCAGACTGGCAACAAAAAGGGAGGCTATCAAGTGTTTGAGTCAGAAAGTGTGGAGTGTGGGCGGTTGGTATACTGTGTGCTTTTTCTATAGGAAAAGTGAAGGCGGTGATGAACGCTTTTTAACTGCCTGCCTTCATCTTTGACATCCTGTGTGTCAGCACTGCAGACATAATCAAGCTCATCCCTTTCAGCAAATGGAAAAGATTACCAATTGCGGATTGCTGAAGTATTGGCAGATCTGAATAGCGTCAAACGTGTGTCAGATACCTCAAATAAACGCATCTCACATTCGCTCTGCTTTAATGGTTCTGAAACCCCTTTCCTTCCTGTACGTCATTTGAATTGGACCCCAGGTCAGCATTTAAAATGACAATGGAAAGCGTGCCGCTGTGTTTCGCTGTCAGATTCCCTGGCTGACCTGCAACCTGACTCCCTCTACATGAATAAGTAATGGACTTCTTCTGACCTTTCATTTATTCTGTTTTCAGTTTCTTTATCAGTCACATAATGCTCTTGACAAATCGATTGATGCAAAAAGTTGTTGTTGACGCCAACAGAAGTAAAAGTCATTGCAGTGGATCAGACTCCATTGTTATGGCAACTTAATTGTTGCTCCAGTATATCTGGATAGTGGTTATCGCGAACTTACAAGCTTTGGTGTTGTTGTTATCCCTTCTCAGATCGTTGTGATGTTGCTGTCCTATAGTGCAGTGTGCGTACTGATCCTTTGTGCTTTTGTGTTCCCGTGCAAATAAAGACATCCTTAAGTAGTCAGCGTTGAACTTCAGTTACGTGACGGTCAGAGCAGGAGTGAAAATGGCATGAAGTGACGCTGATTGTCGTATAATTCCTCCTGTGTGGTGTTTTAAAGGAAGCTACTGTCCTCACAAAGCCACTCCCTGGCCGTTGCCATGCCCACCGGGCTGCAACACTGACTGCCCCGGGCAGAAAGAGTGCAAGGGCTGCAACGGGACGGCCCGCTGCAAGGGGGCAATGCCTAACCCCTGGGAGGGGGGTGGGAGAGTTCGGAGCCCCGCCGCTGTGGATTCAGTGTCTTGTCGTCCCGGGACATACAGAAACAGTGAGGAAAGCCCAGACTGCTTGCTCTGTCCTTTAGGTGAGTTACAGAGTTAATGTGTACCACTGACCCTGTCCTAGTTAACCGCGCTTCTTATGTATCTTGGACCGACCAAAGAAGAGGCTCTAAAACTGAGAGTCTTCTGTGCATTTATTATTATTACGCATTTACTTGTAAGATGGCAGACGCTTTTCATGTGTGAAAATAAACACCTAAGAAAGAATTAAGATGAATTGCAGTTTCTATCAGACATTAATCTAGCTCCAGTCCAGATGAGGTAGACAACGAGGTTGATCAGGTGTGTCATGTTGTGGTGTTTTAGGTGCTCCGATATTATTATTATCATTATTATTATTATTATTATTATTATTATTATTATTATTATTATTAATAGTTATATATACTGTAGTTGTAAATGTTCTGATGTGTTTGATGCTGTGCAGGTTATTTCTGCCCTTGGGGTACAGCAGTGCGCTGTCCAGCTGGTACTTATGGCGCCAAGGAGGGTTTGCAGAGAGAGCAAGACTGCTCTGTTTGTCCTGCAGGTTAGTACTGTGGTAATGAGGTCATCCTTTCAGTCTCTGCTTTAGCGCATGCCTCACGGAGGTTTATGTCATTGCAAACAGGTGCTTTTATTTAGCAATCTTTCTAAACAATATGAGACTAGCGATTGAAACTCTTACTTCCTATCGGTCACAACCTGTTCTTCTTGAGATCATTTACGTCGTCGCTGTGAGCCAGGTTCTAAAAGGATACGTAGTCTATTAGAGGTAAAGGGCTTTGTGATTGGCTTGCAGTCCTGTCATTAGAGGCAGCAGCTGATTGGTTAGAATAATGGCCACATAATTAATTCTATGGAAATATCATATGAATTGCAACTATATTATTTATTTCTGTATTTATTTATGGAGATTATAGGAGCTTTGAATTAAGAGGGATTTGTGGTTATAATGTTAAAGTATTGCTCAAGCTTCCATTAGAATTGAGTTGGGCTTGTCATGAGGTATTGCCAGGTAAGTAGTAAGATTCCCATGCACATCCACGCTACTGTAAACTCACAGGGTGTTTTTTCTTGTTCCTCACCCCCCAGGTTTTTACTGCCTGGAAGGAAGCTCCCGGCGCCCTGGCTCTGAGTCCCTGTGCCCACGAGGTTATTACTGCGAGGCTGGCACCAGCGAGCCCCACATCAGCCCCTGCCCGCCTGGAACCTTCGGGGAGCACTTCGGACAGACGAGCGTCGCGGGGTGCAAGAGATGCGCAGAGGGTCGATTTTGCCCAGAAGGTGTGATAAAAAAAAAAAAAAAAAAAGAAGTGGTGTTATTTAGGGTTGTGTTGCTGCCTTTTCAATTGTTTTTTTCTGGACTTTCCGTATTGCACATAAGAATTTTTTTTCAGAATTGTGGTGAATTAAGAAAAATGTGCATATTCACCAATATTATGTTCATTTCACATTTATGGGATCTGCTGCAAATGTGACCCAAAACCAAATAGCAAAATTGGTTACTTGTGGGCTGGACTGCCTCTTGTGCAGCTGCAATGTGTTGAGTTTGTTTCTCCCTCAGGGGCGGCTGACCCAGGCTGGCCCTGTGCCAGAGGGAGGTTCTGCCCAGCTGGCACCGTGAAGGAAGTGAACTGTCCGGGAGGCACCTACACCCAGCAGCAAGGGGCTGCAAGTAAGAGCCAAGCAGTGCTGATGATAAACAGCACTTAAACAAACTCAGACTTGAACCTCAGTGTTAATAAGTTACTAACTTCCTTCTGTTCTTTCCAAGGCCTGAACGAGTGCTTGAAGTGCCCTACTGGGTTTTACTGCCCTGAGGGCACCAGCGACCCCCTCCCCTGCCCGCGGGGCATGTTTAACCCTCTCCAAGGGCAGGATGATGCCACGGACTGCAGACTCTGTTACGCGGGTAAAGCCTGCACCCAGATGGCGCTGCCTCAGCCTGACGTGGACTGCATGGAGGGGTAGGTGCACAGCTCACCGCACGGCAGGCCTGGGCATGTACTGATGGCAGCCTGCAGTCATGTCACACCTTATGGAAAATCTTTGGCATATATTAGCAGTTTTGTGAAAAAGTTTCCAGACAGTACTGGAGTACCAGTGGTGCTTCCTTAGATTGCAGGAATTCCCCTTGCACTGAAACCGCCGCTTTGCCTACATGTCCTTGAGTTCTCGTAGTTGATAAACAGATAAACATCCCCGCACCCTGTACTGTGCGGAGGCTGATGTTCTTCCAAGGGAAGTCACAGAGAGCACTTCCAAGTAATCAGTCCTAAACTAGCTGATCAGCTGAATCAGTCCTCAGCAATATTCTCATTTCAGAATTGTAGAAGCATTTCTTCACATCCTATAAGTCATTCTTTGGTGGTTTAAAGAAGCAAGGAGGTCAGTTGGCCTGCTTCAGATCAGATAGTACTAGCATTGCTGAAACTGTATTCTACAGCAGGGGTCCCCAAACCTGTCTCCTTTCCGGTCTATTCTAGCCTAGTGCCTTCATCCAACCAGTGGTTATCTAATTGACTTGTCCAGGCATCAATAAACCTGGCTGGAAAAAAAAAAAAACTTTTTGTACAGGAGGGATAATAAGCTGAAATGAATCTTCTTAAACCTCATAAAACTAATGAAGTTATTACCATTCGTTACGTGCAGCAGACCCTCTACTGTGTACTGTGTGGTAGCAATCCCGGTAAATGCATTGAAGGGTAACGTCAGCCACATTATTTGACATGCCTTTTGTCTTGTATTGATTAACAGCAGCATATCTGCATTGTAGGTCTCGTTGAGATCCTGTGCAGATAGTAGCAGGCTCCTCTCCTAACTGTGCTGCTCCTGTTGGCAGGTTCACCTGCCCTCCTGGTTCCTCCAGACCCAATGCTCTGGAGAACGCCTGTCCCCCAGGGACTTTCAGCAACCTGAACAACCTGACTGACCGGTCCCAGTGTGGACTGTGCCCCCCACGCCATGCCTGCGTGAGAGGTGGGGAGACACCAGCTGGATTATTACGGCCTGTCTAGCTGTTATTATAAAATGTATTATACATTGTATGCATTAGAAAGGACCTGAGTTTTATGGTGTGCCTGGATTGCTAGGATTTATACTGCTAGTTAAATACTGTGGATAGATAGATATTTAAGTTTATTTTAATCCTAACAAGAAAGCACAATAGGCCCATTCCTGGTGGTGAGCATCTGGATTTTATTTAACGCGTCTAACCTTCACCTGAACTGATTTCCCTTCTCGAGGTACGGGTGGAACCCAGAGACCCCCGGTCCCCTGCTTTGCTGGTCATT
>NC_054569.1:3154074-3260720 GCF_017654505.1 Polyodon spathula | reverse complement strand
ATTTACCCAAGCAACAATTAGGGCTGGATGATAACTGGACACTGGAATCTGCAATGCTTTTCTAAGTACAGTATAAAAGGACTTTTAAGGTCAGTCTTGATTGTTATTGACACAGGCGTAGCTCCACTGCCATACATTGAGCTCCCCAACCCTAAGAGAATTCGCTCAAAGTAAAGCATTCAAAAGGTCTTTGCTAGAAATGAAAAGCTGAACTAATCAATGATCAGGGAGTTCAGGGTCACAGAAGTTAATGAATGACAATACGATTTGAAGACTTTAGGGTATGAGAGCCATGCTCTCTCTGCCCCGGCACTCACAGACACCAGCGCCTCGCTGCTGCCCGTCAGCGTCAGCGTGCTGTTGGTCACGGATTTCTTGTGCAGCTGCGGGCTGGCGTCCGGCTTCACCTCGATGCTGCTCTTGGAGGAGCTGTCATTCACCTCGTTGTCCTCGGTCGGGATCTCCTCACAGTACCTGCACCAGGGAGGGGGACAGCATCTGTATGTCAAGATTATCAGCTCTGAGCACGCACAGAGCACTTCAGAGAGGATCTCTGAGCACGCACAGAGCACTTCAGAGAGGAGCTCTGAGCACGCACAGAGCACTTCAGAGAGGAGCTCTGAGCACGCACAGAGCACTTCAGAGAGGATGGTGCTACCGTCCTGACGGAGAACGACCTCCTCTGTAACAAGGGGCCAGCAACTGCAACCTCCTCACACTGAATTCTATACTGATCCACGTCCGGTTAGTCCTTACTACATGAACAGCAAGAGCTTCAACAGCCGGCCCTGGCATGCTGCAGTGTGGGATAGCCCTCTTTAAAAAAAAAAAAAAAAAAAAAAAAAAAAGGAAATGACTTCTCCAACCCAGGTTGTTTCATGCTTTCATGCATCAAGCCCACTGCAAAACACTGAACCAAGACTCAATGTGTCAAGACTCATTTTTGCCACCTTCAGACACAATGTGGGGCACGAGTTACACTAGCCACCTTTCCCTGGCATCACGCCCTCAATCGCACATGGAAATGGACGAACCTCCTCCCCATGGTCTGGTCCCCTAGAATTGGAATGACCCTACAAATATAACGAACGGCCTAATAATCACAGGACGTACACTGAAGAGGTCCTCGCAAGGGCAGTGACAGCACACGCCAGGTTAGGGGAGGGTGCGCACACATGTGCTCAGCACTCACCCCATGGTGTTGAAGTCATCGTCGGGGGGCACGTAGTCTTCGTCGTCGCTCGTTAGGCCCAGCTCGTTCCCGTAGCATTGGTGTACAAAGTGCCATAGCTCCTTGGGACACAGCGGCTGGGCAGGGGAGGAGAGAGAGGGGCAGGGGCACAGAGAGAGGGACCGGGAGAGAGGGGCGGGTTAACCTCTCCATGGAGAAATGTGCAGTGCTTGGAAAAAAGTGGGTAGAAATCTTACAGAAGGGAGTCTGAAATATATGGGTTGTGGTTTTAGATTTATACATGTATACATGTTAAAGTTATGTTTGAGAATATGTTTGTGCTATAGGATTGCATGTTCGTTATTAAATAATCATCAAAAAACACTCCATGACAGTTACACTGCGCTTCAACTGCACCAACCTAGTCCTGCCTTATTATGCTTTTGATTTGAATGTTTATATAAATAAACTGGCAAGGCAAAAGCGGCCAAACGATCAGGGGGTGTCATATTAATGAGCAGGTGAGGGCACTTGCCCACATCATATCCTGTGTCGGGTTACTGCACAAAACAAGACCTATTAAAACCCCACGACTTGAAAACAAAGTGGCGATTCACAAAAGCAGCAGCACACCTGTGTGTGTGCAGGACAGGGGCAGAGGATGTAACAGGTACCTTATCAAGCAATGCGTTCTGCCACAGTCTGAACATCATCATGTAGGTTCGGTCCCGGGCTCCAAATGAGGTAAAGAAGTGCTGTGGGGTACAAGCACTGGCTGATGAGCAGAAGAGGAGGAAGACCGAGGCTTCACAAGAGCACACGGTGACAGGCTGGAAACCCACAACTCAAACAGCATGGAAACAAATACACAAAACAGGTCTGCACAGGTTACGTTTACCTTGTGATCACAGAACATAAAAGCAGTGTTACTTACAGGTAAGAGCTATGCCTCGTTCTGGTCATAAACCCAGATTTGAATAGCAAACGGCGTTACCTTTTCAGTGTCAGTGCAAACTTGAATAGCATTGGGAATGAGGCGAGCGGTTTTCTCTTTTGTCATGTAGCAGATATCCTTCAGGCGTACAGTCAGCTGGGAGAGGGAGAGGAGGAGAAGGGAAGAGAGGGAGAGATCAGAGGAGAGAATCCCAGACTAAACATAACTAAAGGGAGGCTGCTCTTCATAAATGTCTTTTAATATCTTCTGAAGGCAGCTCTTTCAAATCCTGCAGAACCAAGCGTCAAGTGTGGGCTAGTATAAAAACAACTTGGGAGGCTTCAAAATGTAAGAAACTTTAGAACAGCGTTTAATTTAATGAAAAACTAAACAAAAACCACGGCATCAAAGCAGAGGCACCCTGTGCAGGTGCAACGAACAAAGAAACGATTTAGGAAGACGGATTCCACAATAATTCAGGATTGCAGCCGTCGGCAGAACCTTAAAATATGACTTTTGAAACTCATTCTGCAGGCTTGTTACGCAGGAAGGAAAGGAGGTTGCAGTTATTTTTGGCAGATTTCTTTGCAACTGTGACATTTGTGTTATAACCCAATTGCTTTAAAGCAGTGTCTCGGCGGCCTGCGTTCTGTAACCCAATTTCATTAAATACCAAAATTATAGATAGTAGTGTTTTGCTGTATTGACTGTTAATACTGCTGTACTGTGACTGCAATTGTCTTAGAGGTAATTTGCAGATTGCAAATACAGTGGAACTTTCGGACAGATGCACCTGGAAAAGAAACTTCTATGCATCTCTTGAAATAATACTGGAATACAGTACTATACTTTGCTATAAACAGGAAAAGCAGAAACTGTAATAAATGTGACGTTTATAACTTCTGTTAACAAGAATATGCCCTTCTCAACGGAACTCGGAGGTTCATGTAAACACACTACTGCATTAACAATGCATTAGCAAGGTAATGATGTATCCAGCGTTTATAACCACAGTTCTGGAAATATCAATTGCCTCGATAATGCATAAAGTTAAGATTACTTATCACAAGGGGAAGTATTGGCTTCAGGCTTCTAAAAACACAGCTGTTAAATATTTGTGCATTAGTTGCACGAGTTAAAACGATCCTGAACACACTATTAATAGACAGTACTGATTTTCTCCCCTAAAACATAGACGGTGGTGACATAGCTCTTACTGAACTGCTTTCACACTATAGGTCTGGACTAATGCTGAGCTGCTACTTTTGAAACAAAACATGCTTTTGCTTTATGCTTGAACCCAATTCTATATTATGATGCTTCCTGACCGCAGCACTGCAATAAACCTGCACACTCATCCCTGCCTGCTGTTGATTCGGGTCTGGTGCAGCAGTGTTAAACCCAGTCCTGCGCTGAATGTGTAATGCAGAGCCACTAGAAGCCTGTATCTCACAGAAACGTTTGCGCTGTTTATTTGTCTCTCCGAGGACGGGGTGCCTGAGAACCACGGCTTTAAAAAAGCAAAACCCTTAGATCAGGAAGCGAGAGAGAAGAGAAGCTCAGAAAGCAAAGTCCATACCAGCGTTTCCCATCTGAAGATGTTGCTATAGAAACAGATCCAGTTTTCGGAGAGGTAGAGCCGCCCCTGAAGAAGGATGTCCTTTTGCAGGGCGCAGGAGTAATCTGCCAGCAGAGAGGAAGGGTCGTTACTGACAACCTGCACTGCACTGAGCTGAACAGCAACCTGCACAGCTGCCCAGAGGATCGGATTTCTTTAATCTGGTACAACACACTGGAATATTGTATTCAAATAAGTGGCACCATATATATATATATATAACTACAATTAACATTGGGTTGTTACAAGCACCTATTAGATTGAGTTTAGTTATTACTAAACTCTTTACTGTAGTTTACACAGTATAGAGCCATGTGCAGTGTACAGTATATCCATACAGACATGTGTCCATACTCTTGTGTGTGTGTGTATAATATCCAGGTTGCAAAGCTAAGATGCATGTGTAAAGAAGGTATGCTATAATTTATCACTGTTCAATGGAGGGACGTGCTACAGATTTATTAACAGATTATCTGTACTGAGTTCCTCACCCACTATGAGCCGCTCTGTGTCTGGCAGCTGTTTAAATAACTTCCTGAAGTCTTCATTGCGCTGTTTATATGTTGGACTCAAAACCTGAAAAACACCAGAAACGGCATCACAATATTTTTAGTAACTTGTCTGGGCCACTCTTGCACTGAGAGACCATGCACCCCGCTAGCATCCAGGTCTGCACTATTCATAAAGCATTAGCTTGCACTGCAGCCCTACTCGGCTTAATGGCTTGCGCTTTGTGAATACGGGCCTTAGGCATGATGTCATAATCAGATGCAGCTACAGGATTGGTCTGGAACCCGATGGATTCCAAAGGGACAGATTAACCAACTGGCTCATGTGAACAGTCCTAGCTCAGCACAGCATGCTGTCAATCCCTTTCCAGGAGGAGAGATCTTTCCATTCCAGGGCTGTTGTAAAGGGGCCAGTCTGAACAGCGTAAGGAGGAGGTGTGGTGAAGTGGTACCAGGCACAGCAAGGCTATCACTGTTTGCATACGCCACTGAGCAAACACAGTGCTGGGGAATCCTCCTGAACACAGACAGGCTCCCAGAGCTAACTGCAATAACTAACTAACCACTAGAGGTATCACAATGAAGGGCTCATCACTACAGCAGCAACGGCTTGACTGAATAAAACCATGTGCATGTACAATGAGCAGAGGGTAACTGGTCAAGCAAGAATTCACCATCAGGGCAATTTATCTATTATGAGCATCTAAAACAGAGGCGGATTTATGTAACACCACCTTGGAGTTTGTAAACCTGAATTTTTGTAATAATGTAAATAACCCAGAACCATTATTAATATTATCATTCCTCTAATTTTAGAATGCAAATGTATATTTCTAATGGTTTATTTGACAGAATGTTCTATATAATACATCCGTTCTTATAAGGATAGGCTTTACATATAGTTAAACTCAACACCACATAAACAGAGCGCTTTTAGAAAAGGAAGCCAGACCTTCCGTGTCACGATAATTCGTTCACTATTTATAACAGATTCACAGCTTGTCAGCATTTTTAGAGTCGGACTAAAGACAGATGAATCAGCGCTGAGGAATTAGTGTTTTAAGATAACTGCTCAGAAACACATCCTGTGTACAGTACAAGTCAGGGTCTCGCCAGGTGCTCCCACATTTAGTGCTGCAGAGGCGCATTCCCACACACCCTCACAGCTGCTACATTCAAGTTTTTCACAAGGACATAAACCCCTCGGAACGCCCTTTCCAGCTCTATCCTATGGGCAGCATGTTTTCAGTTTGTTTGTGGAGAGATTTCTCAGCCACCTTGCAACCTGCATTCTCATGTTCTAATCCCACAACAAAATATTCACAATGTAACATATAGCCAGGGTTTAATACCCATTGCTGACCTCCGTGGGTGAAGTGCATAACCCACTGTGCCAGCTACTGCAGCCTCATATAATCCTGGGCAAAAGAGTTGGGGAGTGGAGGTAGCTCTGGCTAGGCAAGGAGACACACTTACTGCTGGAATATCTTCTGAATCCAGGTCTTCCCACTCCTCCTCCTCCTCCAACTCCTCCAGAGTAGCACCCTGCAGTCTCTGCAGGTACCACAGCACCTGGGCGTCCTCCAAATCAGTGACATGATCCCAGTCCAAAACAGAGTCACTCATAGCCATGCTGGAGAGAGACAAACCCTCTGCGATTTCAGCTCTGGATTCACTACTCTTTCAAAACGATCCTGGCAGACTCCGATCCGGTCCTCTGATTCCCCCAAATCAACTTCTGTTTCCTCGCTGCGCTTATCAAATCGCTTTAGTCACCGTTGCGGTTAATTATTGACTTGCATCACCGTGCACGTCCCGCCTATCTCTGCAAACACAGAAACGCCGGCCGCTTTCGATTACAGTTGAGAGATAAAGGCTTTGCAACACCGAAGGCCCATCCAGACTTGTCATGCTTTTATTACTGCCCAGCCTGTGGACCCTGCTGACTTTGAGCACATGCTTTAAATGAATGCACTATAGTAACCGTGATTCTTTGCTAGAGTTTTTATTTTCCCCAGACGTTTCCTGTGCTTGCTAGCAACAGGCTTGGCTGCTGCCTGGACTGAAGAGTGAAGAGTGCAGAAAGATTGCAACCAGCTGGAAATTAAATCATGACAATACTCCCTCTGCTTCAAGTGAAAGCTGCCAGAACTCTCAGCGGTGCAAGGATACACATAAAGCACTCAGAACTAGTAAAGCTGAGCTCGAAGCTTGTAGCTGCCAGTGATGCGCTGTGTCTTAGTATTAAATAAGAGAACAGAAAGTTTCAGAGAAGAAGAAAACACACACATCGCATCCAGGGAAAAAGGAGGGATCAGGTAGCCAGGTAAAGAGAAGACTGGTGCGCCTTTCTGGAAACTGTTCTGTCGGGGTCCAGCTGTCAGGTGCTGCTCTGAAACTGCTCCAGTTATGCCAGTAATGTGGGAGTGAAAAGCTGACCCATTCCCCAGTGCCCACCCTGCATGTCAGTGTAACAAGGACAAAGGCAGCCAGGCTGCACTGCTGAAGCTGGACTGAACGTGATGGGCTTTATTCAGCAGCAAAGTCTCTCCCAGCCTTGCTACAGTTCTTAAGAGTTGCAGCAAACATGTACCCACGCCTTTCCTCTTTCATTGAAGCCACTGTTTTCTCCTTTAATAGAGGCAGGCACCCCAGTGTATAAGCACGGATTTTTAAAACAGCTGAGGAGTCTTGCTCTTAAAAAGTGCTTTTCAAAAAGTTTAAAAGTGTGGTCCCTCTGGAAGAACAGCATGATAATCAGGAAAAATCTACTGCTTCCTCAAATGATTGTAGAGAAGTGAAGCAAAGGCTCTTTGCATGAAAGGGACAAGCAGTTTGGCTTTTTCTCCTTTAACGTCTATAAATTATTACCAACAACAGAGAAGAAACATGTGGAACTTTATAGCAATCCGCTTGAGGCTTGCACGGAATCCTGCCCTTCTGAATTTCCAAGCAGTGCAACAGATTTGTCCAAAAGTACCAAACTGTTTTAGTTTTGGACTGAAAAAATCCTCTGGATGATGAGAAAAACAATTATCAAAAAACAAAATGATACAGATAAATCAAAACTGTGATTTAATCCACCTATGAAACCACAAGGCTAGTGGTAGAACACTGTAGTCGTCAGGTCTCCATCACTCAATACTGGGAAGTGCCAGTGAGAGCCGTGGAACTAGATCATCTTTGAAGCAAAATGACAAGACTGGCAGCACCTGCTGCCCAAAAGAGGACTGACCCGAAGGTGCCGCCAATTACAGTACAGAGCAATGAGAACAAACAAAAACCTGCCTGCACTGCAGTCTCTGATCCCAACACTTTCTTACAAAACAACAAGGCGTGCAGCCAGCAAAGTGGGAGGGGTTTGTTTTCAGACATGACAGGAGGGGGGTTGGGGGGGGGGGTTCTGCTTTCCTTAAAAACATCCTCCTTGTCCAATCAGGGCAGGGCTGGAGGGTTTTTAAACGAGAAGCAGATGTATGATATGTGGAAGTGGGGGAGCTGTTGACAGAGAAGCAACAGCGAGAGTTATGAAGACTGAAGAGAGCCCCCTCCTCTTTCAGAGGAGCAGTAGTGTGTACAGTTAGTAAAAAAAAACAAAAAACAAAAACAACCTTTTCAGGATGAGTGACCTTGAAATCACACTTTTTACAAGACAGGTTACGAAACTGTAGGGAAAACTTCATTGTCTGGTTGATTTGCTTGACTTCGTAAAATTCAAGTTAAGCAACTAATGGAGCCTAAGAAATAGACATTGTCTGTCTTGAATTAATATGAAAAACAACAAAGTAACGCTGTTATGAATTTGCATAAAAAAAGCACAAAAGATACGTTTCTGTTTTTAACTCAGGAACAGACGCTCAATGTAATGAACTTTTGAAGTGGGGTACATAAAATCATGTGTGAGATTCTTAGCCCCTGGTGGTTGCTGCACACAACTCCTCCACCACCATCATCACACAGTACAGCTCTCTCTCTATGTTTCACGCTCAATGGAATCAGCCTTTCCCAATGGCAAACGTGCCCGGCCCCTCCTCTCCACCCTTAGCTAGCCTGAGGGGTGAATGAACTCTGGGGCCATTCTATTTGACAAGGGTGGGGGGCGGGTTCTACACATGCCAGAGAAGGAAAAACAACTGGCAGACTGCTAAAGACGTGACTCATAGGTCTCAGAGAAGCTCACATCCTTTACACTGGAGCAACGATTCCAGGGAGAGCTCTGCAGTCCACAGCAGCCTCTGCAGTCCAAACAGTTAAACCCCACACACATAAGCTGCCAGGGTATCCTGTACAATCCACACTGTAAAGCACATACCTTCACAGCTAAAACACCATAGAATACCATACAGGACACTTGCACACCTTGTACTGTATAGAGCACTACATAACACAATAAAGGTGTGCTTTATAGTGCGAAAGTTACTGCAGTGTCCTAGGGTTTCCTTACCAAACACTTGCAACGCAATCTGCTTCATGGCAATGCAGAACACCATCAATGAATCAACAGCAAACAGTTTAGTTCAATACAGACAGCAGTAAAAAACACAGCAGCCACTGCAAGCAAGCAACACGGCACATGCAGAGGAGAACCGATGCAAAACCCATGCCTTCACTATTTCTGTACAAATCTAATTTAAATGATTGGTAAACAAGAATGCCTAAAATGGAAAGGGATTTCCCAGCGCCCTAAGCAACGGATTTGCCATGGCTCCGCCCAGGTTATGCATTAACTTTCAATATGCCTGTAAAACATAAAGCAACTGGACCCTGCAGCCGTGCTCGAAGCATCTGTGAGCTTCTCAGAGTCCGACATAATGTGAGCAAAATCCACTGCATTGACAAAACCCCAAAAAACCTTTCCAGTTCTAAAGCGATTAAGAAAGAAGCTTAAGACTACTCACAAGTTCCTAAGATAAGTGTCTTAATTGTTTTAGACCTGGTTTGGCAACTCTTATTGAGTGGGTGTATCCTTTGTGAAAAATGTGCTGGTGCCGCGTTTAAAGTAAATAGCTTTGCGTATGTTTTGTCAGGAAGGAAAGGCAATGAAATGTTCGTTAACCTACAGTATGTCTGTCATTAACTCAGAGAACAACTTCACACAGTACAGTGCTTATGCTGCCTTACTGTGCGTGGAGGCATTTAACCCAGCGAGTTTCTGTGCAGCGAAGGGAGGGTCCTTAATAACTTTCTAAAGCGTTGTTTGGTGATGGAAATGGTGTGGTCACGTATTTGTTTTCGATACTGCCAGATACTCATTAACAGGATGGAAATGCGAAACAAGCATTGATTTAAATGTTGAAATAAATACTGCATGCATGCAAACACACATATTAGTGTACTGGTCATAGGGTTCAAGGATGCGTTCTGTTAGAATATATTCAAGTGTCTGTGAGCAGAAAGCTATAGACCTTGTGTTCAATTCCTTGAGCAGTGAGTCTGTTTGAACTTTGTTCTACAAAATCAGCCAGTGCCAACTGAGATAGTTATTTTGCAAAGTGAACTTTTGTCCCCTCGGAATGAAGCCAAGAGCAACACCCTCTCCCTGGAAACCAACCCCACGGAAAGCTGCTGGGCCTGCAGTAAACCAAGACCCACTCACTGAGGAACACACAGAAACCAAAACACAATCCTGAAACTACGACTTGCAGCTCGCTGTAGCCAGGCAGAGCCAGGGTGTGGCGGGGCTCGTACAAGCTCAGACGGTCCTGTACAAATATTCCCACATATTTTTTGTCCGATCCTGTATAGAAAACCAGAAAAGGATTTTGGAAGGGGGTGTATTTTTCTATTGACGTGGCTGAAGGCAAGTCACAATAAAAACTAAAGCAAAGGCAGGTTCCTGTTGGGCCTGGGTCATGTGCTGAATAGATTCATGTCATTTCAGACAAGAACATTCAAACTATGTAACAAATAGTCTGTGTAGAAGTGAGAGGTAACCTATATCAGCATGGACTGACAATGGCTCTCTTGTTTGTGTGCTGTGTTATCAGCCATTCTGTTACTGGAGGGCTAATGCACATCATGGGTTACACTGCCAGTCACACATTTCTGGATTTGAATAATGAACGTTCAGGAACTCTGGACAGTGCTGCACTGTTTTAGTTACTAAGAAAATGTTTTGTTGAATACATTATGAATTATATGAAATTCAGAACTAAAAAAAGTATTTACAGATCAGCTCAATAATAATGAGACTCCCTACCCCAACATTCATAGCTACATGATCTCTTCTTTTTCTATTTAACATATAGACCCTTCCATAAGCCAGAATAAATCCATCTGTTCAAGCTGCTCCTGGGGGCTGCTTAGGGGACCTATCTCATGGTCATTGCAGCTTCTCATTGCATTGGCTGGGTTTGTCCAGAACAACATGAACAGCACTGTAGAGCCGAGCTCAAGGGGTCGGATTTCATGAGCTTATGCTTTCAATGCAAAGTGTGCACCACGTTTAAGAAAATACATCTTATTGTGTAAACTAGCCATGCACAAACCCACGGGGAACAGTGTTTTGTAATGTATTGGAGGGTTTTGTATTTTTACATAAATGCATGAGCAGGCGAGACAAACCACTGGTAAACAATGTGTGAACAAGCAGTGACCAGTTTAAAGGTAGATTCCACTGATCCTGAGCAGATCGAAGTTCTTTCCTTACTAGTCATGCTTACACCAACAAGCAAACACCTTTTTATACATAATTTAGAACACTCAAATATGCAAACTTTGCACCGGGACGCTCGAGCAAAGCATCTCAAGTTGACTATGTGTGTCAGTTACTTATATTTATCAATGCAACAGTTTGTTAAATTACTAATAATGCTTCAACATGTTTGCATTGACAAATGCAATATTCCTACTAAACTACTGCATTCCAGAAGCTTGAACATTCACGCACGCACGCACGCACGCACGCACGCACATTACACAGGCCAGTCAGCACAGGATAGAAAAGGAAGCTAAAAATACAAATCATGCTTACTCTCATGATGTGTTGTCTTTCATGCTGAGAAGACAGAGAGAAGGAAGACAGAAGAAAAAAGGAAAAAAGAATATAAGATAGACAAGGGTCTGACACGATCACAGGAAACACAGTGAAGAGAAACGGGACAGCAGGACGGTTCAGCATTAACTAAGAGGTTAGTAGCAGTAGCAGTAGTAGTGATAGTCATAACAGGACAGGTAAGCAAAAGGCACAGATGGACAAGCATGCAGGAGTTTGGAAAGTCTGTAGGTCTTCCTAGCATATGAAATAATAATGCACAGTTTGCCCTGGAGCAAAAGCTAAGGAAACCTGCCCCCTGGTCTCTCCACCTACACAGCACTAAACCAAAACCTGCTCTGCTTTAAGACCTGAGCAGAATGACAGCTTTGCCACTGAAGATTTCAGAGGGTATAAAAAAGTGTTGCACTGCCCCCTCGTGGTCAACAAGCTGTATTACTTGTTTATTTCTTTAGTTTGTTTTTTACAGTTGGGTCGTGGACTCAAAGAGCCTACCTTTCAACCTACCACTGCCATGTGTTCTGGACCCTTCCTGGTTATGACACTTAGAGTGAATATAGAAGGAAATCCAAGCAAACCAGTCACAATACCTTCACAGACAGAAAGCTGTTACTGATAGCTCTTTTGTTGCAAGTCCTTTTTCTATTTGTTGCTCAACTACCCCAAAGTCAGGCTAAGAAAATGCACTACTCAGAATTAGCTTAGGATCACTTTTTTTTTTTTTTTTTTTTTTTTAATTCCTGATAATGCTTGTAAATAAGGAATGTCTGCTATTCTCCAATTCCCAAGACAAGCAGGTTTCAGGTGTGGGTTATTTGCAGCTTTTTCACGGGACTGGGCATCCACACGTCTGAACACAGCGTTACCACACACAGCACTCTGACCCAGAGAAGCTGCGGTTCGCAGGCTGGGAAAGCTACAGCCCACTGCGTTCCATCATCAAGCGGAGCCGAGATCCTCAGCACTCTCTCCTCTTGTCAATCCAACGCCCCCATTTCACAGCCTTTTAACCCACAGTCTTCCACAACACTGTTTGCCCTGTTTACAATGTACCATCATGCTTGTTTACAGCACCTGTTGCTCTCGTTCAATTGCTAGATGTTAAGCTGGGTGCCATCGCTGCCCTTGTCCAGGGGAGACTCTTCCAACACAGCCAGCCCCTGATATAGAAGCATCTGCACACAGATTTACAGGTCTCCACAGCATTATTAAAACCAACTGAAAAGAGACCCATCTACCTTCTGTTCAAACACTTCTCTGTGATACAAACCGCGCAGTTTTGCAAACCCAGCAGCTGTAATAAATTCGACCAACCCAGGACTGTTTTGAAGCGGAGACACACCTGCTGGTGATAAGTCCTTATACAAAACAGGATGGTGCATTTTACATTACAAACACAGACGCACAGAAAATAAATATATATATAAAAAAGAGAGAGACACTTACATTGTACCAGCTTTGGCTTTTCTGTAAATAAAAAGAGAGAGACAGCAGTGAGTTAAACTGAAAAGCACAAGAGTTCATTTCAATGGAAACATGACATCCAGAGGTTATTAATCAAGCACATATTAAAAACACAAAGCCCTCAAGAGACTGCCCTTCACCTTGAGTAGCCGTGTGTAGCGCACCCTGCTTGCCCAGACTGTCACGCCTGTGAACAGTTTGACTTTATTAACCTGCATCTCAAATTCACAGAATTAGCACAATTCATTATTTTACTAACAGGCTCACACACACACACAGATCAATACGCTAATGTGAATTACCTCTTGACTCGAATAGCTCAAGTACCTATGCTGCGTACAAAAATTGCTATTGATAAATAGTTTAACCCTTTAAGGTTTTTTTTTAATTTTTTTTTGTGTGTTGTCAAAGCCTTTGTCAAAGCGCACACTCTCTCTGTTAGCTGTAGTTATTCCGCTAGAGAACACAGCTGTCGAAGTGTACTTGGTTCATTTTCTGTTGCTGAATTTGCTGCCTGTCCATCGACTGACACATCCAGGTCGTAATAAACAAACAGCGCAGGAATCGAAAGCCGAGATCGCTGTGCCGACAGCTGGAGCAGCTGGTGTTAGTGAACCCGTAGCTGCCCTGTAAGCTAGTGTTTCAGAAGAGCCCAGGGCTGATCAGGGCAGAAACAGGTCTTGCACACCTATACTTCACGGATGTCGGTAGCCAGGTCTCACTTTTCAAACCCCTGCCATACATTTTTATTCTAAAAGGTTTTGAGTTCTGTCTCTCCTGTATACAGATTTCACTCTCTTTATTTTTTATTTCACCTGTGTCTATACTATGCCACAAAGTATCTGAAGCCAACAGAGTGGAAAGGTCACATTGTCACCTGATTTCTAGAGAACTAGGAAACAAAGGCACATGGGAAAACGTTCCTGTTACATTGTGCAATAGAGAGAATTAAAAAAAAAAATCTCAATATTAAAGCAATACAAGTCAGAACCATTCAAAATAACTGCAAAAGGTTTTGCTATTTGTTCATGAATATCACTTGGCATTTGAATAACTGCATACAAATAAAGCATCATATCAGATTCATTCACCTCTTTCAGAATATGAAGTTGATGTGTAGTGCTTCTTTGACCCCACAAGGTGGCAGTGTTTTCATTTCTTGAAGTTAGTATTGTCTTATGACCTTTTGCATAGACAGGTCACTGGTTCTCACCCGCACCCCAGGCACACACACACACACACGTACACGGCCGCCTACACATGAAACAGGATTGCCTTTTGAAATTTTAAAGAGAGGTTTGTCTGATTGTGCGTGTGGAGCACAACTAACTCCGAATCCCATTTCGAACAGTAAAAACAGTGCACTGGTATGCAATTAGCAACCACAGCTGTATCCCGCTGTCTGCCACTGCACTCCCTGAAAAAGATGTTTAGTATACCTTACGGAATTACACAGTCGTCTTCTAGTCATCTTAGATCTGAATATATAGGAACAGGACAGGAGAGTTTACCATGGCCAGAATACAGTCAGAGAACCCAGCATTCAGCAGGAGTTTACTCCTTTCAAAATGCTGGCTAAAGTCTGGGGCAAATGCTTTGCTGTTTGTTCATCTTTCATTAACTTGTATTGAAAAATAACTGGCTAGCAAGAGCAAGCTTTAGAGTACTGTGCACACAGCTCTCCAATCAGTACCCACGGACAGGGCAGCTGTACCGGATTCACACGCTGCTACCAGATCCAATCAGGAACTCTGGATAAACTAGAGGGGCTCTGGAGGCTACAGCTCACAGGAGGAGGGGAGGGGACAGCGAGGGTAGAAAAGGAACTGGAGGTGAATGCTTACTTTGAGCAGGTTTAGCCTGTCATACTGGAAAGAAAACAAACAGAAGAAATTAACAGCAACAGAAAGGGAAAGGAAGAAAACGAAACAAAATTAAATACAAAAAAAAATAAAATAAATACAAGAATATTTAGGACATGAGACTTGACTGTACCCGGACAGAGTTGAGGATTGAGTACAAATGAGCTACTGTAGCCATGACAATACTGTAAAAGGCAGAAATGTGTACATTCTTGTGAAGGGATGGAAAGAAGACTCCTATTGCACAGCAGATTAATTTATTCCAGCTTTCAAGCACGATTAACTGCAGTGTACAGGTAACAAGCTCACATTAAACTCATACTAAAACCAAGAACGGATCACACCGCTATGCACCGGGAGTAGTACAGTATTACTATGCCGTACAATGATACTGAAGAGCACACTGCAATTTACTGCAGTACTATCTCAATGGCTTGCTAAGAGTGCTGAGCGTCACTGTGTAATATCCTTTAAACCCATTTATAAAATATTAGAACTGATCCTTACACTACAGCCCATACCCTCACTCAGGTAACTTGATAAGATGCAAACACACAGTATTCAACACTATACAGCAACAGTGGACTGTACTCTGTACTTCTACCCTATTCTCGCTCTGCTTCCGCAGTCAGCTTTAACAATCTAAATAACACCGGAACTAAATGTAAACCCTCCCTATCACAGACCCTACTGTGTATGCTATTTGAGGCTACGGCTCAGAGCGTTATCGTGGAAGAATTTGCGGTAGATCATTTAATTAAAAATATACCCCTGTCTTAATTGTGCTTTGCACCAATTTTGGCTTTAAGTATTTTTACTTCACCAGCAAGAAGAAACTAAGCAAATGTAATATTCAGTGCTGCCCCTTTATAATGCTGCAGACAGCAGTCATAGTTAAGAGGCTGTGGGATGTGTGTTCCACGACCACACCGCATCATTACTGGTTCTGCTGTGAACAGAGACCTCTTATACGACGCAGTACTCCAGTTTCCTCAAATTGAAGTTCAGAGCTGGATTCGTGCAAGCACAGCGCCGTAAACCTAACCTATCCTCACTGAGCTCCCAACACAGTGTGACGTCCACTGAGCCCGCGCTAACACGGAGAACAATAAGCAGATCACAGAGAGCTGTGCTGCCAGGAGCATGCTCCTTTCCACTAGCCACACTTCCCAGACTTGTTTTTATTGCATTAGTCCAGGTTGGAAGAACTCATGTTGTGGGAAAGACATGAAGCCCTACAGACACAGTGTGTGTGTGTGTGTCTGTGTTGTTGTGACCTGTGACCTTGCAGGAGTCCTATATGCAAGTGCATCTGTACAATGACATAACGCTTCTCTGCAACGTGTGAATAGCAATATTAAAATGCCCTTTAGATGCAATGTGATCACCAATCAACAGCCTGAAGCAAAAACTGTCAAAATGTTTTGGGAATACACAAGGTTTCTGTTCTCCAGAGTGAAAGAGGAATGTAAAATCTACTGTACTAGCTGATTGTAGTAAAGAAATAATTAACTAACACGCTAGGGAAGTAGACTCTCTATAGGACGGGATGCCATTTTCAACTGAGCCTATGAATGTTGCAACAAAGAAATGCATTGCATCATTCCAGATTGTGCTGCATAAACTCCCCAGGGGTGTAGAGTTGGAATCTAGTCAAAGCCGAGGGGAGTATTTGGACAAGAGCAAAAATTAAGGCCTTTTTCAAGTCAGAAAGAAGCAGCTTGCAATGTGTTATCGGCTTGCACGGCACTCACATTAGCATTGTGCTCGGTGCAGCAAAGCCAGAGTGCCTGTTAACCAATGCAAGGACTAAACAGCAGTCATAGCAACACATTTTTAAGGTGGAAAGTATGATGCATGATTATTAACAATAGAAAATGTACATCTCAAAGCTGGTTGCTCATCTGCACAGTAGAATCTGGGACATCAGAAACGTTCAAAAGTTTCTTTTGTAAATGCTGGGATTGATAACCCAAAACGAAAGCCGGTTTTGAATGAGAGGAGGGGTTTACACACTGAGATACAGCAGGGGGTTGGAGATGGAGAGCCGTGATGCACACACACACACGCACGCACGCACGCACGCACGCACAGAGCAGGGCGCAGGACACACAGGGTGATGTAGAACAACAGAAAAGAAGAATACTGCTTACTTTGGAAAGTCGCTTGTGAGACTAGGCATGCATAGAAGAGAATAAAAGAAAAATCACAAAATAAAACTGCGGCAGCAACAGATGCACTCACAGTCACAGCATCGCTACACTTCACACGCTAATGCAAAAAAACAGACACACTAACAAAATGCCAAACCAATACTAAAGCAGCCGGACAGCAATTTGATGTAGCAGCTTCTCCACTACTGTGTTCAATGGAGTGGCCCGACCATGAGCTACAGTACTGTGTGCAGACAGCCCCAGTTTGGAGGAACCCTTGTCTTTAGCTGAGCCTGTTTTTGGAAAACATGTGACTGCTCTGTGTTAATAACACCAAGATGGCAGCACATAACACTGATAGGGTGCACAGGAAGTGCTGGGATCCTCTGAGAAACCCAATTGGCAATAACTACCCAGGATATCATAACGATCAATACAAAACTAAACCAGCATCAAGCATGAATGAATGTTACTGACTACAGATCTGCTAGACTGCTAGCAGAGCAGTGTAGGTTTTTAGAAGAAATGTCACACGGTTTACTACATCATCGGGCACCGCCGAGTGGAAAAGGGGCATGATTCT
Organism: Polyodon spathula; assembly: GCF_017654505.1. Classification (NCBI taxonomy): domain Eukaryota; kingdom Metazoa; phylum Chordata; class Actinopteri; order Acipenseriformes; family Polyodontidae; genus Polyodon; species Polyodon spathula. Next base: position 3,243,432 of record NC_054569.1, on the reverse strand, counting down.
GCCTCCGCAGCATGACTAGGTAACCCCTACACACCCTCACCCCTCTCTGTGTAAAGAAGATCTCCTTCCCCCTGGCCTCTGTCGATCTCCACTTAACTTCCAACTATGCGTTCTTGTCCTGATTTCTATTGGTTTGGGCACACCAGCGCACCTTCGTTCCCATACGACCGTATGTCACATGCCTGTCATGGCCACATGATGTGTTTGTGGTACCTTTCTACTGTAGCACGCTGCTTTTCAACTTGCTCTTAACTTACGGCTCTAGGTTGAAAAGTCTGAATGAATTCTGACAGAATAAATCAAATCAGAAATTCTCCATTCAGCAGTTCTGGAGAAGGCAGATGCAAGCCTCCGCTGGCCCAGAGCGCATCAGGGCTTGATCTGAGGAATAACGGGCAGGAGGATGACTTGAGCTACCTCACTAGGCTGGCAGACTGGATCGCGCTGTAAACAATATAAGTGGCTGAGCTGTTTTAGTTTTCCTGTGAAGTCCAAAACCAAATTCAAGTCTTCAATGTCTTCATGGCACCGCTGGAATGGACCCCCCCCCCACCCCCACTCCCTCGTCACTCACCTTGGAGTTCTTGCCGCCGCTGCGGCCTGACTGTGAGGAGTAGCTGCGCTGGACCCCTTGCTCGGGGGTCGAGGGCGATTTATCCGAGGAGTGGTCCGAGCCCTTCTCCACCATGTTCTCACCCTCCACGCTCTGGGGGGTGGGCGATCGCGAGCGCTTGCGAAGGATGGGCGAGCAAGCGGGCGTGCTCCGGTTTGAGTTACTGGCAGTGCTGGGGACACAACAGAAGAGAAGAAATCAAATAAACATAAAAGATAACAAATATCAATACTCCCGCCTCCCCTTCCCGCTGTCACACACCCAGCACGCACACACGCACACACGCACCCACACTAGAGCTAAAGCATATATATGCATATGTAATGTCTTTGCAATATTATTATGATTGTAATTCTATTTATTTCTCGCTGTATTCTTAATTGTTCAGCGCTTTGTGATAATGATGAAAAGGCTCATATAAAAACCAACTGTATTGTATTTTATACTTGTACATTACCAACGACAACCTAAGCAAAAATATCAATGAAACCCTTAACTATTTGACCAATAAGTAAAAATCCCTTTAAAGTAAAAAACAATGCAGTAACGAAAATAAACACCAGAAGTCTACTTGGCAATGCATAACAACACTATTTAAACTTGAATTAAAATCGAAACCGTTTGAATTTCTGTAGTCAATCCATTCTGCACCAGCCACACCTTGCAGAACACAGCTATTTAGAGACACTTGAGCTATGTTTTCGCTCTTTGAAGCTGTTGATCACGATATGGTTCACGCTTACATCAGAAGGTACCTAATCTGACCTTTAACCTTTGGAAACCCTATAGCAGGAACAGTGGGTAGCAACGAGGAGGCCAGCCTCGGTGAGCTCTTAGAATAAAATCATCTAAAACATTTTTTAAACCGTACCCCTTCTGTCGGGAGGGTTCAGCTGAACTACCCTTTATAATTTTCACTCACTGGGTGGTACCAGAGTTGTAATAAAAGGCAGAATAATCTGATTAACACGTGTTTTCCTGTTTACTTAATATATAATTGTTCACAACAGTCTGGGAGGGGCTGACACACTGCTGCTTTAAGACAGAATACCAAACAGTAGGCTTCATTCTTAAAACTTAATGACATGCCTTTGGATGCACAGAATTGAGCTCTCCAGACAGCACACCTGCCACCAGCTTTAAGAAACAGCACCCACTAGCATTCACATCCACTGACACGGAGGGGAAAACGCATTCAAAACTATTTCCTGGCAAAATAACCAGAATAACCAGACCCAGACAGACAGCATCAGCTTATTAACCAGGTGGAAACATACACTGTGTGTGCATCCTGTACTGTGTGTCCCTCTTCTGGATTAGTGCAGCCTCCAACATCTACGTTCTGTTGTGACTTCTAGCAACTGTAAAATCATGTGAGTTTGACATTTGCAGAGCAGCCTGCAGGATACAGTGTTCTGCTACCATTGTACTCAGTTCATTTTGGGGGTTGCTATAAACAGAGGGGCTATACAAGTATATTGCAAGTCGAACTAAAGCATTACTGTCCTTCCTACCATTTGTGTTACTGCTTAAATTTGCCTTACATCATAGCTTCACTGATTTACAGTTATCTTGACCATGCTTTTATCTGCTTTACCAGGCTGCCCTGTGCTTCTGCATTCATTTGTGGATCTACTTAACACAACATCTATAAAGCCAGTATTTTACAAAGCATGTTACAAACAGTGTGGGACTGCTGAAGATAACAACAGTGTTATAAAACCAAAGACATTCACCTCCAAGAATTCTTACAAACACGCAGCATCAGGCTTGCAGCAAAGAATCCAACAATACAGACAGCAGTCCCAATGGGAGGGTTAGTTATCATTAAGGCTGTGCATTCCTCTCACACAGCGGAAATGAAAGATGAGAATGCAGAGTGTGCCAGTCATGCCCGCGTCAATGCCCTGATTGTGTGTCAGCAAGGTTGTCCGGGAAATAGCACTGAAAACCAACCGGGCTGGCCACAAAAAATGCACAGATTGTACTGGATGCTGTGATGTTGCTGTAACAAGCGTGGCAGATGAAGAGCAATTCTCCCAATGTAGAGGGACGCCTCTCAATGAATGCACTCATCTGTGTGGTATTCATGCACAGTGTATTGCATATACTGTCTGTCCCTATTCATGCACTACTGTCTGTATTCATACACCATATAGGGGATGGATAACAGGGCTTGGGTACAGTGTCTATATACAGTATATGCATACAATATGGAACCTCATATTTAGAACACATTGAGCCTTTAGGTGTTCTTTAGTCATTTTTACAGCACAGCAACAATAATATAACTTGTGCACTATTGGGTTATGGGTTTGAACGACACACAGTTTGAACCATACTGAAGCTGCTGCAGCCGTGCCCTTTCTCTACCCATCCTGTCCCTTTCTGAAGACGCTGTCTGGTTGACAGATAGAGGGCCGTCTCCCTGCTAGCAGGGCTCTTCGCGATACATGCCTTAATTGAAACGCAGCGTCTCAGCGCAAGCAGCCGTCACCTTGAGAAGTCCTCTGCAGGCGAGACAGATCCAGCAGCCTGTCCAGCTTCCCTGCCAGGCTGCTGAGCCCCTGCACAGGGGACAGACTCTACCGCCTGACCAGCTTCCCTGCTTTCCCATGACAGGTGCACCTCACCAACAGAGTGGCCTTCCTGAACTCTCACAGGACACGCTGCAGGAACTTTTTTTTTTTTTTTTTTTTTTTTTTTTTTTTTTTATTTTTTTTTTTTTTTTATTGAATCCTCTTATTTCATGGAAAGGGCAGCCAATTAGCAACCTGTCCACAAGAGAAGCCTGCTTTTGAAGTCTCCAGGAGCCCCTTTCTGCCAGCCTCTCTTCAAAAGGTCATGCCATTCAGTCCGTCTCTTACGGCGACAGCGGAACTGCCACAGCTTTGAATTTCACAGCGGGGCAATGTTCTGCTCCACCACTACGGGGGTACTGGACTCAAACAAAGGGCCACTTTCAACACAGCCTAATAAGCCTCACCTGGAAGACACCCCTGCATTTCCAACGTGTTGTTCTAACCCTGTTGCTCTGGCCCTACGCAGGCCTTTCTTTTCTAACTGTCTGCTGCTGATCGTCAATCTCTTCTATGCAATAGATTTCATTTGTTCTTAGAAATAACTCCCACATATAACACTATTGACAAGCTAGTGGCAGCTAAGCTCATTAATGCAACGTTATGTGACTTCCAAGTGCTTCTGCTCTCGAAAGCCCATTCATTTTGACGAGATGAGGCAGATGGTTTTAATGACCATTCCTCGATGGACTATCCTTGTCATTGAAAAGGCACAAGCTCTGTTTGTAAGCAGGTGCAATTGGGAAAAGAGCTCTTGTTTGAGCAACTATCAGATTATCCCTAATATTTTCCATTAGTCACAGCTAGATGGGTAATGTTAATCCAGCACTGTCATTCTGGATACTCTGAGTCTGCCGGGGGTGATCATGTTTCTCCAATCCAACTACCCTTGGGCACTTTTAATAATTTATGTGATGGACACTAAAGGATCAAACAAACTAAAAAAAAAAAAAAAAAGAAAAAAGCGATGAACTCCATTAGTTTCACTATGCCTCCTTTATTATGCATCTTTCACATACCCTTGAGTCAAACTATACTGAATAGAGAAATTTTAAAAAGGCAAAAAAACACTTAATTGTATGCTACCTTCACGATTACATATGACATCACTTGTATTTTCATGTTACTTTAGAAGGTACAATAGAATGCATTACATCATGTTCAACCAATCAGATTGCTCACAAGTGCACAATTCTCTAGGGATATCATTACGCCTGGACATTCCAAATCATTACGATTGGCTGCTGAAACATCTGCCACTGCACCCCCCTTAAAGTAATAAAACAAAACAAAAATGGTGCTTATCCATCGTACTGTTACCTGCAGTACCGGACCAACATAACAACTTCAGTGAACGAGAAAATATTCAATTGATTGTTCCATACAGTGCATGAACATTTGCTTTCAATCCACCTGCAAACGTTTATGTTTTGGACGTCTTCCCAAGGGGGAGCAGCAAGGACGGGGACGGGAGTGCGGTGGACAGTGAATGCACAGGGGTGCACCTGGGAATGCCATATCTGGGTACTCGGGACAGTGGTGCACAGCGTCCCCTTCCGTACCTACTGCAGGGATACAGCGGCAGCAACAGGCCAGCCCTGCCGTACTGCTAGTGGATAAGCATAACAACTCCAGCCTGCTGTGTCTCCATGGTTACTAAAACAAGGAAGACAGGAGCTTTTTCAATATTAATGACCCGCTCAGAACAGCTCTTTAAAACTGCAGTCTGACAGTCAGCGTGATTTGTGCATTATGGAACACAGCACACCTCGTTGGGGGCTGTTCTAGAATATCGTGTCTATAACGGTTACACAAGCTGCTGTGGGTGAGAGAGTTTGCATTAGCAGGATGATTGACGCACGGGGGAAAGCAAGGCCGCATTCTTCGAAACGGTATTACATGAAGCCGTGACAACGCTTAACCGTGCAGGAGCTGGACACGGTGCAACATCCAATCTGGACTCTACTGCATCTTGTGAAAGAGCAGCCTTTATGCCTCTGGCGCTCCACGCCAGGCTCAATTGAAGCATCAGCTTCTTGGATGCATTGCATTCTTGTATATAAGCTTTTGACTGTAAATGCCTTCGGCCTTGCTCTGACAGCCTGCTGGCTGCCTGCTGTCACTGTGCATCACTGATTGACAGATGACTCAATCCTCTGCAGCCGCTGTCTTCCAACGATCAGTCACTGGTGGTTTCACAGACAGATCGGCATTTGTCTTCTGGGACCTTGATCTCTGGCCGCAGTTGCGATCTGACATACAGATGCTTAAGCTACTCAACTACTCTTTTCTTCGACTCGCTTTATGGAAAACTAACCACCGGAAGCCTGGCTTTTGGAATGACGTTGGTACCCGGGAGCCCTAAGCAGAAGCTGGCTCCTCCATCAATTTAGCACACTGCTCAGAAGATCTGCTGGGGTTTGTATGGATCGCTGTTCTCCACAGAGTCTAAAGAACAGCAGTAATCATCACAAACCCAAGCAGCTGTTTCTTCACTTATTTCACTTTGAACGGTAAATTAGTCTAATCAACACCAATGACCCCTCACCTGATTGTCAGCACCTAAGAGCTCAGTCCACATAACTGAATAATGGTTTCACGCAGCACTAATTTGTCATTATTTGAAATATCACATGCGGTGCATACAAATTACACACATACATTCAGACAAACACATAAGCACACACAGCTATGCAATAGAATACAGTGGCATAAGTTACTGCAAAGACACCCATCTACACAGATGCTCGCAGTGGCAATAGAAAGACAGCCCTATCGTTCCTGCCAGCCCTTTCGCTAGCAGGTAGATGGGCAGGCAGGCTCTGCTGGAGAGGTCCGCAGTCAGTATGGGAGATTATCTACCCAAGGCATGCAGCACTGACATTTCCCAGCAGACAGCCAGCTCCTGCATGCATGCTGTGACGCACTGAAAATTCAACCAGTCCACCAAATCCTTTAAAAACACACTGACCGAGCCACTACTACAGCAGCAGCAGCAAAAAAAAAAAAAAAAAAAAAAAGAATTACTCAGGGAAGACTATGTTTAGCATTGCCGGATTGATCTCCTAATAATGAAGGAGATTACATTGCCTCACCGACACCTGCTTAAAAAAAAAGGAAATCAAATCGTGCTTCAGATGGGGATGTGCATTTTCCAGTCCAAAGACACACATGTATATGAAAAAGCACCTGCCCCATCAACGTGCCCAGGTGCTTGTGCATGCAATATGTTAATGAGCTTAGGAAGCAAAAGCAAAGTCGCACTAACCTGGTAGCCATTAAGGACTGTACCAAAGTGATCTGCCCTTACTAGCTTCATTCATACACTGCAGGTCTGTATGGAGGTGAGAGGGTCCTCACCTCACCACCCCTACCAGACAGACGGACAGTCAGAGCCCACCACAGTGGAACTGTTCACTGCTCTCGCAGCCCCTCGACAGACATGCCTCCCCTGTACAATGCTGTTTCATCGCCTGTATTATCCAATCCTCCCCTGCTCACTGCTGCGGTTCTCTCTTTCTCTCTCTTGGTGCAGTTCTTTTTCTGTAGCTGTAGCTGTCTCTCTCTCTCTCTCTCTCTTTACATAATCGCTCCTGCTTGGTGCAGAAAGCTTGCCGGCTCTTTAATTATTCAAAGGTTTTCATGAATGGAGGGTCTGACATCATTGGTTTTCAGGTCTGCTTTCTCGTGCCTTCCTCTCCTTAATCATTACTTCCTTCACTACTATGACACGTTTTATAAAAACCACAAACCCGACTCCGGGTCTACGAAACATGGCACTTTTGTAGCAATATGTTTGCATTCCTCACACAGCCTCAAACTCATTACAAACAACAAGCAACCAGTTCCATTATGAAACTATGTAAAATAAACAGCATTTTCTTATACTGACAATACTATCAGTTCCATAAATTAGCAATGCTTTCTATTTTAGCTGTGCCCTGTGTGTTATTACAATATCAACTTGATACTGCTCTGTTTGATTGATGGTCTATTCCACATTCTTCTGGGCAAAACAATTTTATTAAATGCAACCAAAATAAGGAATGCACCCAAAAATACAAATTAAATCTACGAACAGCTTTCTACAGCCAGTTCCGATATTGCTCCAATCTGAAACCGACACATTTAATTAACTGTATGTTCCAGAGATGTTTTTGATCCAGCACAATGGAAACATTTGCTGCATTAATTCCATAGTGATCCTCACGCACCTGACTTCAGCAACATGCCCCAACAGCACACAGCAGCCAACGCCATGGGACACCACACACTGAGTTTGAATTAATCTGACCCACAATATAATCCAAACCATTACCTTATTATGGGTGCTAACACGTTATAGTTTAAATGCAAAGGTCACCCAAACCTGAAGATTATGCTATAGCATGCCTAGGCATATCTACTGTAAATCAAGGGCAGTATATTAGGTCTCGAAACACAGATTATATCCCTCATCCTCATAAAATGGAGCACCTTCTTGCTTACAAATGCACCTCTGATGTTGGCCTTCGTGTCTCTACAGCAGTAGCTATACAGTGCAAAGTTATTCATTCAATATGAAAGTACAGATTCACGCTCCTAATCCATATGCACGTTAGGGCTGTATAGTCGGCTACACATTAACACTGAGGGTATATTCTGGGTTATCAGAGAGGCTGCCAACAATACAAATACATTAATTGTTAAAAGTGTACAATCCTTCAGTTTGAAGGGTTAGGGCACTGAACGGAATCTCTTAATGAAACGAAAGATGAATGCGGCTGTGCAGTAGCACTCGAGCGTCGCGATAATTGCGGAAAACATTTACAACAGTATGCATTTTTTATTCAACGGGGTTATTATTTTCTGGCTGAAAGCAAGGGTCTGGTGCCACCTGTACTAGCTGTCAAGAAAAGTTTTTACCTGAGCTTTATAAAGAACGATCCTCAGAATGCCAGCAGCAGGTTGCGCGCAGATCTCTCAGTGTTTTGTGGCTAACAGGCATCTGAAAAGGTGAAAGGTCTGCTTGTTAAAAGAAACTCTGCACACAGCTCAGGACAAGGCAACGTCATCCTGACTCCAGGAAACAGCCACTTGTGTGTTGGCTTTTTTTTTGCCGCCTTAAGATGCAGAGATTTCCTGGACCTGACCATCTGCTGCCACTTTTGTAACACTAACAGCTTGTTTTTCATTGGGTGGAAACATGCAAATTACAGCTGTGTCTCCACTGCTCTGCATTTTACCTCCCTTCCAAACTGAAGCAAAGACAGATGTGGACACCGTCTTGCTTTATAACAGTGCATTACAAAAGCAGGTACATTATAAGAAGGAAATCGACAGCTACAAAAACAGTGGCAGGGTGAAACGAAAGCAGCAGTACGATAACAAGGAGGTGGAGTCACTGCAAAGTGCTGTTAGCACCATTCTGAGAAGAGAACTGCTGCTGCTGATGTTGCAAAACTGGAAATAAACACTTGACAAGCAACAAACAGCCTTCGAATTGAGTTCCAGGGATGGGTTCTGTAACTTCAATGAGTCTTTTCTAATTAAAAATAAATGCTTTACAGGAAACCTTGAGAGTTCGTGGCTGTGTGAATTTGCCCCTAGCTGTTTTGCATTGCTCAACGTTAGGAGCTGCTGTATTCTATATCTTTTTACTGCTAGCTTTTAAATATGCATGTACCCTGTTTGTGTTGCTTCTGATAACTTTCCCCAGGACACCACTAAAGTAAAAAAATAAAATAAAATTCATATTGATGTAATTACCACTAAGGAAATAAGACATGGGGATATGCAAGTACTTTAAACTTAATTACATGCATGGAACTCAGAGCACATACATACTGTAGTGCAAGTGTGTCTGGATGTCTTGAGGCTGATGAGACATTTACCTGGCATTCCCAGCTTTCATTTCTCAGCAGATCTGTGACATGACAGAGCTGTGACTAAGAGGACTTTAGCACAGGGGTGACAGGCTGAAACAGCATCACTTTCCTGCAAGCGGACAGGGATGGGACAGGCGGAACTATGAACCCGCTTTGAGGTTCACAGTGCAGAAAATAAACAAGTGGTGCACATGTGTTCTGCTTTTATAAATACAGAAGAGCGAGCGTTATGAACACACACACCTCTACAGCAGCCCATATCAAACACTTAACACCATTTCCACGGCAACAGAACGTGTGGCGGCACACTGCTGCAGAGGAAATGCCCGTCATTCTGCGTTCTAACATCCACAGTTTCCATGGCAACTCCAAGAACAATCCCCAGCTTTTACTGGGCAGCGAGAGAGAAACTAAAAATAAAAAGAGACTTTTTAAATGGTCTGTCTTGAACTACACTACAGCAATACAACAGCATTGGTCAGCAATAATTCCTGCACCTATTTGGTGCACCGTCCACACCAGACTGCACTGACTCAAACAGTGCGCACAAGTTAAAGTCGGCAGGATTGTATGTTACAAACCCTTTCACTGAAGTTAAAAAGCCCACTTTTAGGGACATGAAGTTAAATTCTAGAAATAAGAGATTAAAGACAATGTAATTACAGAAATGCAGTTTGCAATATAGTATAATCTAGGCATGTCAGATTCCATTAAGTTAAATGGAAAAGTGATAAAGACATGCATCAGGGGGCAGGGATGGAAACGGGACTCCTATTGTACAGCAGTTTCACCCACTCCAGGTTTTACTACAAGCTTGATTTGCCACAGTGTCTAGGTAACAAGCTCAGGTGTGTCTGATTAAACTCATAGTAAAACCAGGAATGGCTCAAACTGCTAGGCAATGGGAGTCTCATTTCCACCCCTGTCCAGAGGTTAAAAAAATGCAGCTGTGAAAAGGTTCAATCTTAACCACCTTAAATGGCTCTTCATTGAGAGAATCACAGAATCCAGCTTGTGCATACACTGTCTGAAGCTCTCCTTGCAAGAATGCTTAATAGTGTGCAGCTGCAGAAGCGGGCAATTGCCGATAGAGCACAGATTGTATCGGGAAAGACTTTGAGATAAAAGACTTCATGAAAATATCTTGCATGTGTTCAAGAAACAAGCTGCATTGATCAAGAACAAACAAGCATACTTCTTATTCCGACTCTGTGCTGTGCTGAGCCTGAATCAAAAGCCCAGCACAATGGCACAAATGCGGTACTGTGTTCCCCTGCTGGAGCATACAGAGGGAGAGACGGGGAGAACTCAAGCTGTGGCTGAGGAAGTGAAGCTGCCCACCAACAAGGTCAATCTCTGGCCACTGAGGAAACAGGCTGCCAAACAAACAAAGTACTGTGCGGCGTGGGCTGGGAGCCTAGCCGAGTGCCACGTGATTCACTGTGACTCTGCCTCCTCTCTTCAGAACCAGAGCGGGGTCTACTCACTGCTCCCAGGGCTCTCCCCCTGTCAATAGCTCCTTGAAATCAGAGGAGCAATCAAATCAGAGCAATACCGCTACCATCGTCAACATGATCGCTGGCTGGCTCCTCTTGGTTTTTTTTTTTTCTTGTGTCATTTGTGTGGCAACAAACTTGGGTTGGTTCTAGCTACTGACTCAGAGACCTGGACTTGGCTGCTGACATCAATTGCACTGATCGCCCGCCCATCTGTCTCTCTGCATCTGTCTGTGTCTGTCTGTCCGTCCATCTGCCTATAGCACAGCCTTCATACAAGGGTAAATACACATCACTGTTCATATACTGTATTCCCCTTTAATAATTGTAGCTTTTATTTATCACATAGCTATCCAACCTTTTTGGATAAAACAGCCACCCTGTTGACTAGATGGTTCTTATAGAGCTATACACAGCTATACTGTGACACACGCACACACACACACACACACACACACACACACACACACACACACGCACACGCACACGCACAGATTTCTGCTTATTAAGAATTGGATTTTGTTGCATTTGACTATACAAATAAAAAAGAAAAATGAAATAAAAACTCCTCCTGCCTGCCCCACTAACTTGGCTTTTGAACTGTTAGACCCACTCTGACCTAGTTTCAAACAAAAACAGAGACATGAAAAATAACAATCCCAACGAATTAGCAAATCAATCTGTGCCTCAGGACTTCAACTGAAGCAAGAATTAGTGTCAGACCATCCTGGCACAATCAATTTAATCTGATTGAATGAATCCATGTATCCATTTAAATAATAATAATAATAATAATAATACATTCCAGAAACTGACACAGGCCTACTGAATATTAAAAGGCTGTCTTTTTATTTCTCCTTCAACGTAGAGAATGAAGAGTGATGCCACTTTCATCTCTCCCCGCCACCTCACACTCAGCAGGGCAGCTTTACAAAGACTGTCCTCCTGTGCAACTCTTGCATTTTCTTTTATTAACACAGAAACAAAACAAACCTCCCGAGAACCCTCAGATTAATATTCAAAGTTGTTTATTTATACATCTAGCGCCATCACTTAATATTCATATATTCACAGCGCATAATAACTAACAGCAAGTGCATTTGTTGCGTCAAGATCCTGTTTTTTAAATCCTATTTCAAGCACAGTTTGTATTATTTTTAGGGTCCACGACAGTTGTGAATCTTCGTTATCTTTCTGCAGCCAAGAACTCAAACCATTTAAAAAAAACAACTGATGTGCGTCCCAGTTCTCAACTCTAACTCACAGCAAAGGAACAAGCAAGAATGAGAAGAACAAGCAAGAATGAGAAGAACAAGCAAGAATGAGAAGAACAAGCAAGCATCAGAAGAACAAGCAAGAATCACAGGACCTCAGGAGTACGGCCAGGAACACAAGTGTCAACCAGATACCAGAGATGTCATTTATTGCATTTTTAAATTAGTCCGATATTTCACAGGAATTGTCCCTTCAATTCATGTGCTAAAAAAAATGGACGGTTCATTTGCAGTCATGTACTTTAAAAACAGGGCACTTGTCAAAGATCTGGTGAAGTTCACTCCTTTGAAATGCCAATGAGAACCTTGACAGGGCTCCTCACAGCTGCCCTTTCTTTAAAGGGAGTGGAGTCACATGCGCTGTGCAAGGCTGCCCAGAGAACCCACTTCCCGCTGTGCAGCAACGTGTCAGCATCTTCCACAGAACACAGAGCGCTGCTGATCTTAAGCCACTTCACAATAAATGTGGATTTAAAGGCTGTTTAACCCAGAGTGTGCCGAGGTGGCAAGGGCAGGGCGCAGGAGCCGACACAGACAGAATAGAGAGGAGTTGCACAATGGAGGCAACTTCTGGCAATCGTGACTCGTGGCCCTGCGCTAAACAATGAGTCATGGTGGTGACACTGCCGTGCCATTGTTACGCACTGGCAGCAGCTAATTCAGCAGGCAAAGGATTTATTCAGAAACGCCTCACGGCCACCGAGGAGCAGAGGAGCAACGCTAGGAGAATTCATGAACTACTGCACTGATCTGCACTGGGGATGGGCAATGGGAGACAGCTAACTTACCTGCCAGAAATAATTCTGTTGAGATACATGCACTGTGACCACACAGCACCAGGACGGACAATCTAAAAACATACCACTGCCTTAAAGCCACTGTCCAATCCAGCTCTCGTGAAGGCGTGACGTTCTGCACGGACGCTGGTGGTCCCTTCCTCAGCTACAGCAGTTACAGCACAGCTTCGGTTTGCGCAATTAAACAAACCAGACTGCTGTTTCGCTGTTTTCTGCTTCCACAGCCCCCACGCTGCGTCTCTGTTGACTGCATGTGTGACTAAAGCAAAAACTTGAATCCGCACTTGCGCTAGTACTCACACAGACGTGCTGGCGACCAACACACTGCTCATTTCCTTCTCAGTGGTGCTGATTCTCTTAACAAAAGCAAACTGTCGTCTCACCAGGGGCTAGCCCTCACTGCCCGTCCACTAGAGCTCTTTTTAAATGCAGTTTTTTTAAAGGGAGTACTGCGAGGTTGTCCTCTCAGTTAGGGCAGCCCACAAAAGATGCTCCAAACTGCTTGACGTCCTGTAACTCGTGGGACACTTATATCCTTTATATACCTACCTGCATGAAAACCTCAGGGGGTAAGCATTTCATTTTTCGGTTAGTAATTAGCGATATAGAAACATGTTAATTAGATCCCTTTGTGCTTTAAATTAGGCATCTTAAACAACTTCTAACAAGTATGATGTATTTTACCATTTGTAGAAACTGCATGTGTTCCTTTTAATCTTACTATTTTAAACTAATTGCAAGTGCTGTCTGTTAAAATCATCAGTTTTATTGGACAATCACTAATTTGCCTATTTTGACAATTTTCCAAGATTTTCAATTACAGTGGTTTGATTTCATATGCACACCAAATCAAAACTACAGAAGCAGTGGGGTGTTCTAATAAATCTGTACCAACGGAGACCACTATAACTGAAGCTTGGGGAGAAAACTTTGTGTTCAAAGCTGCCAATAAATGAAGACAGAAATGTGTAGCTGGATTACTTCATTATTATCCCAACCGTGAGGCCTCATCCTCTTTCCGACAGCACAGGACACTACTATAAAGCTGTCAGCTTAAGCAATGCTTTACTGTCTGCTAAATAATTCACAGGAGAACGCACCATGGTAAACCACTCTGGCTAAAAATACTACCTGAGCTACAGGGACAAGAGGGCTGCCGGCAACGACAGTCTTTAGAAACCCCTGGTGTTAAAATTAATGAATGGGAGCGCTTTACAAGCAATAGAACACCTGTCGGGAAGCGATGCAGTTACAAAAGCATGCGCGAGACACACGGTGCCAGCGCTGAAAAAAGCAAACACGCACACACGGGAGCAGCAATCACGCACACACGGGAGCAGCAATCACGCACACACGGGAGCAGCAAACACGCACACACGGGAGCAGCAAACACGCACACACGGGAGCAGCAAACACATGCACACACACACGGGAGCAGCAAACACGCACACACACACGGGAGCAGCAAACACGCACACACACACGGGAGCAGCAAACACACGCACACACGGGAACAGCAAACATGCACATATGGGAGCAGGGAAACTACTTTTTTATTTGCTTGGTTTCAAAACACTATTGCTTTTAAGCGCTAATTTAAAAAAAAAAAAAAAAAAAAAAACCAAAACAAAACAAAAAAACAACACTATGCATTATAAATAATAACAGATGGCTTTTAAAACACGTGGGATTTCAGACCCTGGCTGTGTCATTAACAAGGAACGCTTCAGCAGATCTAGAAGCGCATGGTGAACTGTATACACATGTATATATAGTTCACTATAAATACACGTCTAACTATAGTGTCCTTCGCTTGTTCTGGAATCATCCGTTCACACTGAGCTGGTCTCCAAGTATTGACCATAGGTGCTATTTGATGTACAGTAACTATCTTTAAGTTCCTTATAAAAAGGCAACCAGCCCTGTTGGCTCTAGCAGATCACCATGTTGTAACCCTGCGCTAACCCATGCTTTACCTTTTCTAAGGTTGCTTTCATGGAAAATGTGCTAATGGAAAGATCTGAAGGTCAGAAAATAATGCATATTTTTTTCCAGTGAACTATTTTGGGGTTTTGCTTGTGATCAATACATACGTATAAATGGATCTAAAATTAGAAAACATGTGGGAGTAGCAATCCAGCAATCCCCAGTATCGTGGCACTGCAGGCTGGAGAGGGACCCTTGCCTCTAAGATCAAGCGTGATCCTTTCAGTCCAGGGAAGGCTTGAGGCATGGAGAACAACCTGCTCCCTCCCTCATCCCCTAAAAGAAAGCATGACCCTGCCAGGTAAAGGTAAACTTGAGGCACGGAGAACAACTTGCTCCCTCCCTCCCTCCCTCCTTCCCTCATCCCTGAAAAGAAAGCATGATCCTGCCAGGCAAGGGCAGGCTTGAGGCACCGAGAACAACCTGCTCCCTCCCTCCCTCATCCCCTAGTATGATCCTTCTAGGCAAGGGCAGGCTGGAGACACGGGACAAAACTGCTCCATCACCCCTTTCGGGTTACAGCTGGAAAATGACAAGGCTTCACACTAACAGCGTTTCAACCCTATGAAGAGTTCCGGCCGTGACTCATGTGTTTTTATACTTACTGCCCATCACTCCCTCTTGTATGAGATACCGATAATGCCACTGCTTCTAGCAGGCAGGGTTTGTATCTATTCCAAACATGACACAGGTGAAAGACTGCCAGATCTTCTCTATTTATCCTAAGGACACCTCCTCTGCTTGCTTAGTCACTAAAGACAGTGCACCTTTTTTTCCCCAGCAATGAGTAATACAGCTGAAACAGAACAACGTTTTTCAATGATGTTTTTTCTCTTAAACCTGAACATTCCCTCCTCTTTCCACTGTTTTATGAACCCATATGTGGAATGAGCGTGCGTTTGTTATTTCCACACAGTTTGTCCAGACAAGACAAAAAGTAGTAAAACAAAAACAAACCCTGACACACAGTAGTGTCCTCCTTCATATGGTTTCTCCCGATGATCTGAGCACAACAACAAAGACTACAGTATGTATGCATGCATGTTGCTGCTTGACAACTGGCCTACGTTATGAGTCTCCAATGTGGGCAACAGGCCTGCTAGGGATTTCATCGATACTACAGAGAATACAAAAAAAAAAAAAACACCTGACAATTTAAATCTGTTATTCCTGTTATCAGAGAATCCTCAAAAGTCTACCGGAAGCCATAACAGAAGTGCAGTACTTCATATCAGATTTCTAAACGTCGTGTGTTTCAATTTGTCAGTGAAGTGTATGGAAGACTACAAAGCAGTTTGCAATTCAATGTGTTAATGTAGCCTTATTCTGCACATTTCATTCAACTTTTTGAAGCAAAACTGGTTACAGTAATGAACTGCAATACATACTAGAACTTCTAAACAGTGTTTTTATCACTTCTGTTACTACTAACAAACAATAACAGGGACGGTATTGCAAGTCAAGACTAAGTTGCAGCCGTTTCAGATCTTAAATGACCACATTCCGAAGCTCTCGTTTATTACACTGCAGTCTAGACAACATATCTGCATCATATTCGAATCAAACGTGCTTGTTATGAAGAACTAGTGTTTCTACTACCTGCACGCTAGTTTAAAAATAACCTGCCTAGGTTTCCAGTTGTTCATTGTCTACACAATGAAACACACATTCTGTCACATAACACGTATGTTCTGAGCTGAGATAACCACCTGCTGAACTAAAGTGCCAAACCATACCATTAAACAGTAATGCGCTGCTCTATATGTATTGTAATGATTGCAGCAGCAAATACCATTCTATAGCCCTAAGGAAAAAAACATTATATCAGAGAAGGGCTACACATGATTCAACGGACATACCAATAATAATAATAATAATTTTTATTTTTATATAGTGCCTTTCATAGTGGGCCACCAACACAAAGCGCTTTACAAGATACAAGTCTAGGGTGTGTGAGCTATGCATCAGCTGCAGAGTCACTTACAACAACGTTTCACCCCAAAGACGGAACTATGCTATCTATTAAATATGATTTCATATACCGAACTGCATGAAATTACCAGCGTATGTAATACAGTTGGGCTGCTCGAACATGTTAGTAGCCCAACTATAGTCACAGCAAATTGATGTGAAAGAATTCTGCAAAATGTTACTAAAAAAAGGACTAACACAATATCCGAGCGATCAAGGTGCAAAAAGATCGAAATAGAAAAAAATCAAACCATACGATAAATAAAACCTGCAAATAAATAAAACACAGAGCACAAAAGAACAGATCTTACTGAGCATCACCCCCGGTAGCCGCGGTGTCCATCTCTGTTATATTCCCCTGGTCGTGCAGCTGCTGTTATCTCTGCAGTGAAGTATAATTCAGCACTTAAATATCTAGTGAAGGTGCAGGGAACGCAGAGACAAACTGCAGGCCGTTTAGGCACTGCAGTCACAATGCTAACTGCAGCAGGCTGCCCTGTTACTGCCAGTCTTGATTACAAATATATATACAACAAAGCGGGTGATGAGAGAGAGACGGAAGCAAGGCAGGGAGAGAGTCCTGTCCTTTTTCAGCCACAGGTCGTTAATTATTTTTCATGAAGGTGCTAGGGTCAAGCAGCAGTCCTCCCTCTCTCCCATCTCTGCCTCTCTCACAGCCACTGTGCTTACCAGGCAAGCCTGAAGCCTTTCATTAGTGCTGAAAGGAGTGTCCGATTGCCATAGCGCCGTCTCCCCACTCAGCTGGACAAGCATTCCATGACATGCCGGCGGCGATCGCCACAAGGTAAATCCCGGCTGGACCTCGTATCCCATGCAAAGGGTCTCATCGAGCCGCAGTGAGTGCCGCACCTTGTGTGTTTTTTGAGCAGCTTATTTATTTTCGTAGAGTTGCTGTTCCTGCCTGCCTGCCAGGAAGACTTCTCTATGCACGAACACACACAACCCTGCAGCAGCAGCTAGCACTCTCTGCACTTGCTACCCACAAGCTTCTACTGAGCATGCTCCTCTCTCAACCCCCCTCCTCCACACACAGACTGTATGAAACCATCACCACCTTGCTCCGTTTACAGGAAAGAGGAGGTTTTTTGCTGCTCGTGGGGAATACAAGAATAAAACCACATACAATCTCAGAGCATCTCCACCTACCTACTTTAATTTTCTGCGCTTCACGATGGTCTGTTTGTGTTCCCTTCCCAATATTTCACTCATTCTCAGAGGAGAGAATGGATTAGAGAAACCGGTCATGCTGAAATGGGAGCCAGCAGCTGGGACAGTAATCTCTTAATGCTTTGAAGACACTGTATAGTACTGTACAAGGTGGTGGTAGATTTAAACAACCACCTTTTCACTCTTCCAGTTGTGCCTTTTACCTTTGGGGTTAGTAGGCTAGCCTCAGCATGCATGCATGGCCTGACAGCGCACTTTTTAGGTTTTCCAGATTTAAGGAGTTGATGAATAACAGATTTAAAAGAATCCCTGCTATTCAAGACACTTTTCAAGCAAAGGCAAATCAATTTAGAAAGCTTGTTGTTTTTTGTTAGAGACGTTATTTAAAAGGGGGGTTTGTAAAAGATCCCAGCACTTCATTCTCCAGGGAAGAATTCAATCAAAAACTTTCTACATTATCTCTAAAGATGGCAACTAAACTTTAAAAAAAGTCATGGAACCAGCAGATCCATACAGTGTTTTCAGTGCGACGCTGTTCAGGTGGATACACTCCTGTGTGCAAGACAGTAATGTAGGGAGTGCATTTAAAAGGAAAAGCACTTTAACAGCTGTTGCGCTTCTTTCGGATTTAATTCCTCATTGGTTTTGCACTGGGAATTGTTAGCATGCTTAGAGACGATGCTTTGGGGGTATTGAAAGGGTGCCTCTGCCACCGAACGCCTGGCATTCTGGATTCAATGCCAGCGGGTCAGGACTGCAGTGCAATCCTTTACCAGGGTAACCGCGGGGCCTTTGTTGCACTGGAGCCAGGAACGTCTTTGCTAATGGCATTAGTCATTAGTCTGGTAATTACTGAGCTCTACTGTCTCAGAAAAATAAACTCTACCCAGCTTTCATATTCAATTACCTTGGAAATGACTGTGTGAGCCAGCTGGAAAGGGGCAGCGCTGGCTCCGAAACACATGCGGATTGCGCTAGAAAAAGTTACATGTTTGGTTCAAATAAACACCCTGCAAAAGCAGCTAATAGAATTAGGCTTATCAAATGCTGTTCATCTATAACTTTTTTTTTTTTTTTTTGTTATGGCGTCATTGACAGGTTTTTATATAGCTTCTCCCATACACTGTCCAGGATTACGCAGAGTATTTTTAGCGGTACGTAGGTAAATCCTCGACAGCCAATCAGCTGCAGCTGGGACGGATCAGGTGACCTGCCCCCTGTCAGTCCTGCTTTCTGTCACGGGGGTAATATGTGGCGCCACTCCTAATCCTTGAGCTGCTTCGACAGAAGAGGCAAACATCAGAGCTGAACCCGCTCCACACACTCGCTCGCTCGCTTACACCCACAAGGGACTCATGTGATTGGATAGCCATACTGGCTTACTGATAGGAAGCCTGTATGGGTATTGACATCTTTTCTGATCAATCCAGTCACATTGCAGCACTACAAGCTGTTACTCTGTTAAACAGGCATGGCAGTCGTTTCAAATCACTGAACAGAAGAATGTCTGCGGCCTCATTAAAGTGAATCCCAAACCTTAAATCAAATACAGCTCAGTTCCAAGCAGTTTAGTACTGCACACCAGAATTCAAAAACAACTACATAATAACTCTTGGTGCAAAACCTAGTAATACCTTTCAATGTACAGCAGTCAATACAGAGCCTCCCTTAGACAGGGGTGCAGATTCCCCAAAACTGGGGGGAGGGAGGTCCTTTTAGCACCTTATACAGCTAGGGTGGTGAATACAAAGAGGGGAATGCCTCTCTTACTTTCATGGATTCAAAGTTATTTTTTTCTGCTATTCATAGATAGGAGCATCCTCTTATATTCGTGCAAATTAGATCACAGTACAATTGGATATTATGATTACAGGACAACACAAAGAATGTTATTTCTTACACAGTTATATATTTAATAATGATCATTTTCAACTGACCCCAAATAATCCACAGTAACCTTTATAAAAGTTCACCACAGTAAAGCATAGCTAAGTGTAATAAAACACAGTGAAATCACAGTGAAAGCGTGGTAAAGCGTAAGTAAGCATTGTAAAGAAAAACGAAGTATGGAAAATCACATTAATAAACATGGCAAACAAGGGTAGACTATGGTAAAAGCACAGTATAACCATGGGAAAAGCAGTGTGAAACTGCAGAAATACCGGGCGAAAATACAATGCTCAACTTCTAGAAACAGAAGTGATGTGTTATTATACCCAGGCGCACTCTGAAAACAGACGCATGGCTTAGATTTCAGAAATTAGCAGATGTGAGTACGAAGGGAACGGGAAATCCATGTGTACAGTATGCATGAACTACTGCCTTCAGATAACAGCTCTCGGGGCAGACCTGTGGGATAAAATGACACTTTCATCCCAAGCTTAAAATCCAGCTGCCTGTTCTGTGCCTGACCCACCAACAGACCGGGTCTTTAATCTTCCATGCCTTTAATCACCTGCCCTTCACAGCGGCGCGCAAATCAATGTATGACAAGGGCTAAAGAATGGCACTCTCTATACACTTCTCCAATACCCACAGCTAGCATCAGTTCAAATGAAGGGTGTTTGCTGCACACAAGCAGAATTATAAAATGGTTCCACTCATACTGCGAGAATGACAACCCCCTTCGCTTCTCTGGGGCTTCGAATCCTACCAGCACCTCATTTGTGCTTTAAGAATGTCTTGCTGAATTCATGGAAATGCAGTATTTAATAAACAGATTGAACTTATTGCTGTATATCAAGAAACCTGGACATCTACTACTGCTGTATATCAGTTAGCACGTATACTACTCCTTGTAATGGACACACGCTCATGAACATATCCACAAGCATGCAAGTGCATGCAATATGCATGAAGAACACCCAACGCTAAAACTATCAGGTTTATTTAAAGTTGCTTCAGCTAAATACTACAGAAACACTTTAGAAGCTCTTTATTTAACAATATTTATTGGCTCCTCTAAAACCCCACAGAAACACACTGAATATCAAGAAATCGATGGGCATTATATGTTTGCTAGCGTGCATTGGAGGGATCTGCAGTGCCAGGCAAACACCCTCCTGGTTCATTTGCAGGTTTCTGCAGAGCAGTGGCTCTTGTTAGGTCTTGTTTCCACACACTCAACTGGGATTGCCTCTCTCTGCTACGCACATCCCCCGAGCGCCTATTCCCTCTGCCTCATTGGGCACATTTGTTTTCAGTGCCTTTAGTTGCCCTCCATTCTCTGCATGACTCGTTGGCTAATCATGCATGAACATGGCTAACTTGCTGACCACTGCAAACAAAAACAATAATAATAATAATAATAATAATAATAATAATAATAATAACAACAACAACAACAATATATTTTCACTAGTCTTGTATCATTTGTATAATTTAAATGTTTCAAACGTTAGGGCTGCATATATCTATGGAGTATTTTTAAATGCAACTCTGGCTGTTCATACCATCTATATTATTCTCCTACAATATACATGGCGGTTGTGATACTATTATGCACAACAGGCTTTTTAGCTCTAGCTATGTTTGAAAGTTAAAAAAAAAAAAAACATATAGCAATAAATGACTTCACAGAGAAGAGCTGCAATGCGTTTTATTTTACTGTCGGGGTTTTGAAAGGTTACTGTGGGGTCTTCAGTTTCCCCAAACCCCTCTCAGCCCTCACATTGTGATTCAAACGCCAGTGTTCAAACTGATTCCCTTGTGAATCTAACCTTGTGGAGGCGAGCACTAAACTGGAAGATAACGAAATTATTGATTTTCTCCACCCCCAGATGCAGCTGAGTTTCCAGCTCCCAGTTCTGTTTGGACTAGAAGTTTGATCCACAAGTAAAACGACTGTCTACTGACTACACATGCAGAGGCAAGACACAGGCTGTGGGCACTGTTGCTTTTAGCCACTGCCTATCTCTCGCACTGGAGACTCACAAGCCTTGTTTGTTTAACTGGCAGAACTATAGTACCAGCGAGAGTTAGGGCTGTAGCAATTGCTTGTTTCTGCCTGAACGAACCCTTTTTTAGGTTTGCTGCATAAACACATTTTCTCCTTAGCAGCTTATGAGAAAGGGATTTGCATACAGCGCAGCAGGGCCCGCTCCAGTGATGGGTTCATTAGAGGGGCTATGGGAGCTGGTGCTTGCTGCAACATTGTGCAATTCCCAGCGAGGAAAGAGTCGCTGCATTGAGGAGACTGTGCGATATTTACAAGACACTGAGGTGGAAGAAACATTGTTTCCATCTGGGGTCCTGATTGAACAAGATTGCCCATAGGAATGGACATAGAAACATAATCACCCAGGCTGTATACAGCTCATGCTCACACACACACACACATCACTGTGCACCCATACAAAAGTGACACACATGTTCCCGGGCTCGCAAGCAATACATGAACTTTTGAGTTCTCAGTATGAGTGTTCAGTTTTATCAGGTCAAGTACATCAACATTTCAAATACACTAAACGCTGTACACTAGATGTACGCATCATTTCAAATGGACAGCTGTAATACAGAACCCTCAATTCTGCTCTGCGTTTGCAGCCGTTTTCACTGTATTTAGACCCGTATTTTTTTGCCTCTCATCACCATGCTTCACATTATTGCGCTTTGCGAAGACTGTTAATGCACTTTGCTTCAGAGAAATCACTTTCGTAAATCAACAGTTTGTTGTGTTGCTGCAACATGTTTTTAATCAGCATGTGTGACTGCTCATAACAAACATCACCATTTACCAAGCTTGCCACCTGCCACCTGCCACCTGCAGCCTGCACTTTCTAATAATAATGAGTGAATTACAGAAGACCTGTCACTGAGTGTCATGCAGGTGTTGAGCAATCAGCTTCCCAGAATTCACAACACCCCCCCCCCCCCCAATATCAGAGCGGATAACCTTCCCTGGTCATTATTTCACTGTGAGGTTTCCCCGCTTCCCCGGTTCCAAACACTGCAGGCAAGCCTGCCTTGATTTTCTGCGTGCTGTCACTGCTCACTGTGACCACTGCAGGCCTTGTTTCCATGGAGACCAATAGGGCCTGTTGGTTTTAATATCAGAAATATTCCACGCTCTTGTTTATAAGTATCCACCCCACCCCCGATGCAACTGCTGCAGATCACGCAGGGGCAGTGGCTCTCTGCTGTGTAGTCGTTTACCGGAGATTAGGAAGGAATTAAAACCAACCAACCTTGACAGTCTGTACTCATGTCACCAGGAGCTTAAAAAAAGGTGGGATCCCTTCTGAGCTGAGCTGACGTCTTGCACTCCCGAAAGGTTCGATAAAAGCATGACGTGTTTCCCCATTAACAAGCTCTGTGTGGTTTATCCACATGCGTTACTACAGCACTGTTTGGATAGTGTATGCAATGTTACTAGAATAAGACGGACACTACATTCAGCCTCATGACTGACAGCACTGCAATACAGTGCACATGGCAAGGTCAAGAGAACTCCTCCCACCTCCATGCTAGATCACCGATAGGAAATCAGCATACAATTTTTTTTTTTAAACTGAAGCACACTGCCTCCTCTAGTGGCCACCCTGAGTGTTTCTTCTTTCTCTTTGTCAAGATAACATAAGCACCTCTGCTATCAGAGTTATAAATCAGAGGAGAATATCCTCCAAACACAGAAGCTCGTAAATACGTTTTGGTCAGAAGCCTACAAGAGTAATGAATCCAAAAGAAAGAAATAAAAGGCATTCTTTTGGCTCACTGCTGTAAGCACTGTATCTGATTGAACGAGTGCAGCGTTGCACACCTTACACAATAATTAAGTCCCGCGCTACTGGGTTAACATCTGTAATGTATTTTAATATATATGTTTAAGCTGGCACTGCTGTATTCAAATTAAAAGTTAACTTTGTTTGGTAATTATCCAAGAAGGTCTTGTCCATGGTGCTGAAAACCTTTCAAGCCCTGTGACTCGTCGGTGAAGCACATCTATGAAAAGGATGAACTTTAAACAGATACAAACTACAGTTCTCTTTTAGTAGAAATTAATCAGAATTGATCGATAAGCATCATGAATTTCTGAAGTCTCATAATATAAGGGATTTTAACAAGCCCCAAATAAGCAGTGAAGTACAGAACGTTTGAGAAAATGCAATGTAAATTTTATAACTAATGCAGGTATTTAATAAAAAGGTGCTGATTTTTGCATTTGGTGTTCACTGCTATTTCAATTTTGAAATCATTTTAAAAATCAAGCTTTCGTGATTAATTAAATATTTCCTAAAATATATAAAAGAACCACATCTTGTAAAACCAGGGATAAAATGTTGTAGTGACTGCAGGAAGCGTTCCCTGATTGTCCTCGTTCATTGTGAACTCATTCCTGGTAATAGTGACCTGCATTGCAGCAGGTGGGCGTGACTGACTCTATATCCATTAGCAGAGGATCAGAACACTGGTGCTCAGGTCCTGGTGAAGGCGGTCTATTTTAAACTGCTGCTCAGCGGAGTGCCACTTTACAAGGTAATGCCCATCACTGTGCTGGGAAACAGCGCTCTGCTGACAAAGCAGGGGGTTCACTCGGGGGTCGGCAGTGCCAGTAGGCGTTTGGGTGCAACAAGAGCCGACAAACTCTTTGCTGAAGGATTGATTCGCATACATTATTGGAGCCGGTTCTATTAACTTTTCTGAAGGGTTTATGATCCTATACTCGGAGTACAGCAGGTACTGCATTCATATTTCATAAGTTCTTCTTGTAGATTTTTTATTTATACATATATATTTGTGACAATGTGACATTTGATATAGCAAGTACAACTCCATCCAGACACACCCACGGACTTGCATACACACAAACACACACACACACATTCCTGTGGGATGGACAGGGACGCTACGACAATTGCTTCAACTTCCACTTCATCCTCTGTACAATTATCCTAATATTCTCGTTTAAAACACAATCATGTGTGTTCTGTACGATTCTCTGCTGCTGTTCTGCTTTGATCAACATTTGTCATGTTCACTATTTTTGCAAAGATTTGTTCCTGCTGTGAGGGAGGGAGGGGTGGGGGATGCATATCAGCGTTGCACATGCTCCAGAGCATCAACTATGATCTTAAATGCACAGCGTAACACTGTTGTTCTTCCCACCCTCACTTTCCCACAATACAGTACAGTCAAGACTCAGTTTGACCCCTTGTCACAGTGTCACTTGAGCTGATGTTTTTAAAAAATCTGTTTCGATAAACTGAACAGTTTCAGGGTAATTAAACTGCTCTGGACTCTTGTCGGTTTATCAGTTGTCTGCGGCAGTTTGGGGAAAATGTCACTTTATTTAATGAATCAAAATATCTTGAAATGTCTCACGACTTTGTGAACAGGGACCAGTTTGTCAAAAAGACTGTGTGTGGCTTGGTGGCTTCAGGCAAACTGATCTTTGGTTCCTGCCAACATTCAGCATCCACACACTGTACTGAATCACAGGGAATTAACAGAGTGCACAGAACAGCCAGGTGCATTTACAAACCAACACTCCAGCTCTTACAGTTTCTACACAGTGCTGTATATTCATTCATTCCTACCTTTGCTGTCTCCATATCAGTTTCTTCCACTTCTTCTGTTTGGCCTACCGGTAAACAACAGGATTCAGAAACACATTATGAGAAGACAAGCCCCACTTCACTAGGAGTGCCCAGGAGGTCACAGGGGGCTTGTTTTAGTGTTACACCAGTATATTTACTCATGCCCATAGCAATGAAGGAAAAGGAGGAGTGAAGGTGGAAGCAAAGGGGCTGCATTATCCACACACACACATACTGGAGGAGTCTAATCTAAAACAGGTCTCCAAACAGTGACGGTACTTTTCAACTTCATTGACAAATCAGGAGGAATTTGTTCAGTCTCCAAATTCTGTTTAACTGCAAAATCGTATTACTCAATATTGCAAAGTATTAATATTAATTATTATTATTATTTATTTTTTATTTTTTGCAACTCATTTAGTTTACCGCTTTCGGATTCAAAACTGATATAATATCGTAATATTCAGATACTCATGCTTGCAGAAGCATGAATGTATTTTTGGAGCCGACTGTATACTCCCAAGTCAACGTAGAATGTACTTGATAGAAACCCACCCTGTTCTACCAACCTTCATGCACAGCAATGGGAAGCCTGTCCTTTATCTAGGTGGGTTCATTCTATCAGTTACAGCCTCATTCAATCTTAGGTTTGAAGATGCTGGCGTTTCAGTTAATGGATTTTACCTTTGGCTCGCTTTTGAAAATCAAT
This sequence comes from Polyodon spathula, assembly GCF_017654505.1. Classification (NCBI taxonomy): domain Eukaryota; kingdom Metazoa; phylum Chordata; class Actinopteri; order Acipenseriformes; family Polyodontidae; genus Polyodon; species Polyodon spathula. The sequence goes on along the minus strand of NC_054569.1, from coordinate 3,217,417 downwards.
AGCTGTTTCCATTGTCTGCGAGAGATAACGAATACTGATCATGTCCTTGGGTTCTGAAATACGTCAAGGAGGAGTTAAGAATTGCTTTGGCCTTCATGCAAAAAATACACATGCATACAGAAGCTCTGGAAAGGTATGGCTCTGTAGAACAGGGTAACAACGCAGGGGCTGTATTTTTGTGTCCCAATTCTTAACTGCAAAACCTCATTGACAATTCTCATTCCTTTGCATTTAGTTTTACCGTCTCGTATTTGTAAATGAACCGAGACAAAGCTGGAGGGACAGACAGTGGGACGCTCTGCTGTACACAGAGGACAGTGGCCTGGGGCTGCAGCAGTCTGGATGTTTTAAGAGAAGACAGCGCATGTGGGGCTCTAACTGGAGCAGCCATGAGGTTTGCATCTCCGAGCCCACGCTGTCGTAATAAATAATGGACTAGGAAGGACTGGTGTGAGCTACTGCACCTCTCTCTCTCTGTGAGAGGATGATTAACAGCTCCCAGCAGGCTCGGCGGCTTGGCACTCGCCACGCTACAGCTGGAAATGAACAAACCCGTGTCACCTGACAGCTGCCAATTAGAGAGAGAGGACAGAAAAGATAGAGAGAATAAGTGAGACAGAGAGAGAGAGACAGACAGAAAGAAAGAGCACCCTGTATTTGTGTTTTTGAAATATGCATGCATACACTAAAATAAATATGGCTTGTTCTAATTTGTTCTGGGTTTTATGCAAACTAGTGCAGAATTCAACAGGAAGGGGTTCAGATGGTTTTAGTGTAGCAGTTAACATGCACTCTTAATGTTGATTTATCTGATGGATTGTTGCTAGTTATTAATTCATAGTATTATTAGAGATATTATGGAATAGTGTCACGTTAACCTTTCACATGAAATGGATTCAGGGAGGCCAGTCTCTAATGAGTCGATGTGCTGGACCGTTAAGATTGATAGTATAGGTGCTGAAGATTTGCTGAATTCAGTTTCACTGGCATTTTTCACAAAGCGTTAACTAAACTGAAAATAATGGGGGGGGGGGGGGGGGGGGGTGCGGGGCAGGTTTACAGTACTTGTTGGGTCAAAAAAGTCTCCACAGAGAAGGAAGGTCTGACACAACCTAGCTTACGAGGACACAGGCCAAGTCCTTGCAGTGTTAAAACAGATATTAAAACAAACATGGCTGTTTTTTAAAAACAAACTAAAAGTGCCCAAATATTTTGTTTGTTGTTGTCCTTCACCCTGCGTGGAGTTTTGTTTGGCTGGAGTTAGGAATAGTAAACAAAAATATCGTGAGAATCAATGCAAAGTCCTCATGAACACAAATGTGTGTGTGTGTGTGTGTGTGTGTGTGTGTGTATGCAAGGGTGGGAGGTTATGGTACACATTTTCCTTTGTTATTTTTAGGCTACAACCATACTGCAATATACAAAACCACTAAAGAAATTAGCACGGGAAAACAGATAAGCGAGGAAAGCAGGATATCAAAATGAGAGAGGGAAACTGGGCCGGATAAAACTTTTAAAAGCTCCTCTCTGTTTTTATTTTTACTTTCTTAGTTCTTTCAATAAAATATAACTTGTCCTAAATGCTGACTGAGGCACCACAGAGCGGGGCTGTCATTTTCCCCTGCAGACAAAGAACCCTACTAGGTATGATGTACAGTATAAACCTTTCTATAATGTGCATCTTTTTTGGATGCTAGCTTTTGTTACGCCACATTGCCCATTTCATGGGATCGGAAACAAACATATTAGCAGGACAATCAGCAGGAGACCGAATGGAGATGCAGTGTGGGTTAGCAAAGATCACCTGGCTTTTAAAAGGGCATACATGACACATCCCCTTCCACAAGTACAACGCTGCAATACAATACCTATTCAGCACACAGAGGGAATGAGGATGCTGTTCTTTAGACAAGCCTCCCATGGGTCTGATAGCGACGCGTATCACCACTGACTAACAAAGAGGTTATGGGAGAGGTACAGAACACTGTCTGGTATTATAAATCATTGCACCATATAATGCAGGGCTTCACTCCCAGAATTAGCAGTTTTCTGCCTGTTCTATTTTATGCTTTTAAATTAGGAGAGAAAAGAGCCCGCCTGAGTATCCACATTACTGTATGTGTGCAGTTATAAAAGATCTGCGAATTACAATTAAACTGCATGTTAGGACCGTACAACAGAAACAAAAGCAATGCTTTTTTTTTTTTTTTTTTTTTTTTTTTTTTTTTTTTTGAGAACCTAATCAAGTGCATGATATACATACTACAAGATCATGATCTATGCAGCTATCTATCTAGTATAACGTGTTGGTACAAATAGAGAAGACACACATATACAGTTACTACACAGATTTACTGAATTTACATTAAAATATGGCAAGCTTTACTCCCACGCTTTGCATGAAGGCAAATCCTGCCAGCTTTTAAATGATTAATCAGGTGTTACTGGAAGAGGTAGGAGGATGTTACGGGAAGAAGAGAGAGAGAGAGAGAGAGAGAGAGAGAGAGAGAGAAGAGAGGGGGTGGGGGAGAGAGGAAGTTTAGAATACCTGACCTTGTGCATTGTGAACAGTAAAACACCATTCTGCTCCCCCGCTCGCCTGTCATCGCAAGCAAAGAAATAAACAGAGCCCAGCACCCAGCCCTGAAGATTCTCTCAGACAACTTGCTAAGTCACGCTTGGCAGATCCTTGCACAGACATCTGTGCAGCAAAGCATCTCTCCCGGACTGAGCTAGGCTAGAGCCACCTACAGGGATACTGGAACTGAAGACAGGCAGAGAGAGGGAGAGGGAGAGATCAATGCTGCCGCTGTGCTGTGTGTGCTGCTATTTGTAGAACAATCTTTAACCCTTCTCCTCCCCGGGATGCATTCCACGGCTACGTACTGGAGTGCAAGTTGTGTTCCGTCCCGAGAAAGCGATCAAAGGGTTAACACATAGCACGCACACACACACAAACTGGCAGCCTGCTCCCCCCCCCTCTGATATCTTTTGCAGAAACGACAGAGGTCTTTCTTTCTTGAAGAACCCAGACTTCGATCTCCACTCCTTCCGTATTGTTGCACAATCCAGATCTGAAGAGTGCCTTGTGATGTGTTACGCAGCCCCACTCGGTGCATTAACCCATAGCCATGAAGGAGACACAGAACAGGGGTGATTCAAGACAACCCAGCAGCTCAGAAGATACGGTAACTGGGAGCGATAACCAGAGGAGACAACATATGCTTCTTAAAGTCACAGACACAGACTAAATGTCCGTCTTTCGATTCAGAAGAAGCAGGTTTAACCCACTATGTTCTCTTTACAGTACCAAACTGTATTTAAGCTGGCATTTTAGCTGTTATTTTTTTTGTATTATCTGTCTTGTACAGCGTATCCCAGCAACACTCCACTAATCCATTAGTGTTGTTCTTTAAATCCATGAAAAGGTAGAAGATTCAGCATCCAAACGGAACAAACAGCAGCTGGTCACAGAGTTGTGATTCTTGCTCTTCTCTCCATGCTGAACGTCATGCCCAGAGCTCCCGCTGCAAAGTGGCTGGGCACTGTCTCAAGCCGTCACGACAGTTCGCAAGCGGTCCGCTCAGAAGCCTAGGAGACGTCTCTCAACCTCCTCCCCCACCCTCCTCCTCCTCCTCCTCCTCTCGCCAGGATCCTCTTTCACATCCTGCCTTCTCCCTGCAAGCACTGCTGCTGCTGACTCAAGCCCTGAATGGGCGAATCAGCACTTCTCTCTTGCTTTGATGGGACTGCTCTGTACTGTGACCCCCAGTAGCTGCCTGCGTACACATGACAGGACAGGACCCTTCCGCGGAGGGTCAATTGTGATATCGCAGCCTGTTTCACATTTACAGCAAGGGAATTGGTTTTAGTTAACATGAGGAAAGTTCAGCTGACTACAGAATGGTATAAGGTATCATTTAAATGTGCTGCAGTGCTTGCAAACGTCAAGCTATACAGACAGATTGAGATCGTACAAGTACGTGCGTGTTACAGATTATAAACATGTGTGTCTGAAGACCGGATTACGTTTTGCTGATTTTTCCGGACAAAGGAGAAGCCTGGAGGGGGTGTAGTCAGTGCGTTGATGACAATGCAATCTGAGCAGCACTTACACACACTGAGGCTCCCACTTGCCCCATGATGTCAACAGCACTGTCACTGCTATTACAAAGATGGAAAACAATAGACGAGATCTCATAACTAATAAAGCACTGACTGTACCAGCGATGCTGAAAGTGCATGCATGAAAAACTCACAAAATGGTAAACACTGTATGTAAAGAACAATGCACTCATGAATAAGTAACAAGGCTGCATTGGATGGAGATCAGCGTTCTGCACTTCAGCATGAATTTCAACATGCACTGCATTGGGTCATTTAGGACGGCAAGGCTAACGCAAACTGCATCCAAACTAATCATCAAAAACCACACGCCTGCTTTCTCTTACCAAATCTTTACATGGGACCTATTCTGAAGACAGATGCAAACCTTCAATGCTCGTTTTCCCCAATGACTCTTTCTTAAAACAAGGTGGCCTGCTACTCTTTGAATGTTGAGAGGTTTACTGGAATGCTTACAACAGCCTTCCACCGCCCCCCGCCACACACACACACAATTCTAACACAGTAACTTCGACAGTGACTGATCGCTAATCTCAGTCCCTACTTAACTCTCTACTGACACCTCATTAACAAACATTAAAACAGCATTTAACTGGATAGCAGAATGCACAGGTAGAGTGATCGTGCATTAGCAGACATTAGAAGGTCTCAGGTTTGAAGACATAAGTGTTCTTGCTTGGCAGGATGGTACATTACCAGCATAACAACCTGGGGGCTGATTGAGAGACAAGCCTGGCTTCCTGTCCTTCCAGTGCATTAGTGGCATCTCAGACCAATGGAACCATGCCAGGCAGAGGAAGAAAAAAACAAAGGCTACAAGCTCCACCTTGAATTAATCTCCCGTAATTAGCAGGTCTCCGCACGTAGCTCTGTCTAGATACCTCCAAATGCCCTTGGAAGACCCAAAGCAATCGCTAACAAACAAACTTTAAAACTGAAAGCTTTTTTTATTGCAATGATTTTTTTTTCTTTCTTCCTTGTGAAAGCTAGCACAATTATTTGCGTGCTTAGTGGCTTATTTGACAGCAAGGATTTCCTTCACCCACCCTCGCTAGCATCTCCTTCCCAGCCTGTGTCAGTGGCTCGTAGTTTAAAGGTAGGTTCTGGAACAGCAGGCAATAGCAGCCCATTTACATCAACTCTTGGCTCACATTCAAAAGCACAGATACAGCCACCGTCTGTAAAGGTCTTGAAGTGTGAATGCACTTCATCCTTAGGATCATGCAAGCGCGACAGATTTAAAGTATCTCATTTGAGTCCTCTGTATGAGAGGGTTTTTTCACCGTCACATCTCTTAACCCTTCGCTGTCGCAGATTCCGGGGCATGGTTCTGCTTGATGACCAGCAGAACTTCATGTGCAACTGGGAAGATTTGTTTAGCTGTCTCAGAGAATGAAGCAACAGCAAGGTGTGCTTGTATAGCCATTAATTACACTTTACTCAAATGCTATTGTCTCTAAAGCCAAAGGCCAGCTGTATGGTTACCCGATTGATATTCCCAGTACAGTGTGCTCGTGTATTCTGCTTCAGATCTAATCACATGGTACTACTGAAACCCATTTTGTTCAGCAATTGCACAGGGAATTCAAAAGCCCAAAGATGAATGAAACCTAGAATTCACCACAGCCTGGCAACCCATAAGGACATACAGATAGCAACAACCCCCACATTAAAAAGAAACCAGAATAGAACAGAATCCTTACCTACAAACACCTGCAGTCGAGGCTCAAAACACAGTTTCCCAATGACAGGCCAGCTGCGTCAACAGCACTGCCAGTGAAGAGAACTGCATTCCCAAGAGTTTACACACCAACTACTGAATACAGAACCAAACCCCAGCTAGAAGAGCAAGTGAAGCAAAACCTAGTGCCGATTGCAGAGCAGCGCTGGCCACCACTGTGTTCAACGTACACATGCAAGATCGTGCCTATTAACAATAGAACACCACAGTTTGGAATTGTACTCAGCAACTGACTTCACAATGTAGCAGACGACGGCTGTTCAACCAAACAGCCGACTCTGACAGCAGAGAAATATTATTGCAGGCAGGGTAGCTCAGACATCACGCTGCTGGACCCTTACACATGGAGCAATTCACTTTGGTAAATTAGCACGGTAAGTTTGCTTTTTAACCAAGTTTATACCACAGCCACGCTATAGTTTACCGCTCTTTACTTACCATTATTTCACTATGCTTTACTATACTGTAGTCTGCCATGCTATTTACTATGGTAAGCATTTGAAAAGAACAGCACAAATGAAACTTGTTTCTGTGACATGCAGCAGCATTGTTAAGATGTTACTCTATACTGCAGTGCTGTTTTTCAAATCCAGCAGGCTCTGTGCCCCTACACGTTTCAGCAATTTTTACCTTGCAGAAAAAAAAGTGGTACTGCTGTGAACAGAGCAAACTGCATTCTTTATAAAAAGCACCAGTGCAAAGCGATGACCAATTGGACCCAATCAAAAACAAGGAATGCTAAAAAAAATCCGCAACACAGTATGAAAAAGTTCCCCTTGGGACATTTCAAAAGCACTTACCTAAACTTCTCGGCTCCACTATCAGACCTACAAGACAAAGAAAAGGCAGAACATGAGAGAGAACACTGCACAATACAGCTCAAGTCTTGATGCAAATCCCTAGGCATTTGGTATCATAACGAAAAACCAGGAAACTTTCAATACTCTGTAAAATAAAGTCAAATCTTCCTCTATTAGAGGTTCCCCTCCAATAAACAATAGCATATGGATTAAAGCACCATGAAGACAGTGCTGAATTGAAATCAATGAAATGAAATGAAGGCATCACCATGTTCTTGCATGAACTCCCTTTATTTAATAAGAAAACAGTTTAGCGCCAGTGAAAAGCACCAGATCAATAAGAACAGCACCTGAAGTCTTTATTTAGTTTTTATTCCACAACCCTGGGCTGCAGTTTCAAACACTGCCCGGCGTGCCACCCTCACTCCGGGCATCACTCACCCACCCCACCCCTGTCAGAGCGAGAATGAGGTCACTAGCAGGTTTAATGAGGTTCAGTCCTGTTACGATAACTTGAAAAAAAATCCAAACAGATATCATCTTCTTGTCCTGAAAGTGCTGGGGTGTTTCACTTAAACTACATGAAAATAAAAAGGGTTGTATGGAAAGGATGTATTAAAGTTGCAAACCTGACAAGGTCAAGACTCTGGCACAGTATTTTAATACAACACTGCACATCTCCCTCTTCGAGGGAAAGCATGGCACTGCACTGACGACTCAACTTGATAAAGTAGCTTCACCCACCTCCCTTGACGTGCTTATTAATTAAAGCAACCAGCTAATGAAAATCCTGCATTATGAATAATGGATGACCCGGGCTTCTCTAACACACAGAGGACTCGGCTTTACTACCCACCTGCACAGGACAGGCGTGACTGCAGAAAATACTGAAAGAAAGAAAGGAAGGAAAGAAGGGCAGACCTACAGCACAAGGACCCATTTTGACCAGAATAGAATGGTAACAAAAATAAATAATAGGCTGGCAGAATTTTCTCTATACACATTCTCCAAACTCTCCACGTACAGCAAATTCCCTCTGCAGTTCCGTTTCTCTTAAATAATACAGACCCCATACTGCTGAACCAGACTTTTTTTATATAAAAAAACCTTCAAGTGACTAAACTGATATTCCACAATCTTATATAACCACCAACAGCACAAAAAAAAAAAAAAAAAAAAACCACGCAGACTGTTCAAGCTGCATTATAATGCATTACTGAACTCCTCAGCTTTGAAATCTCACCAATGGCTTCACCCAGCTGATACTGATCAGTTGTACAGTTCTGCAGGCAACTGGCAGCGCTGCATTGAAAACAAAAGTTCAAGTAAGACTGAATTCGGGATCAGATAAGGGAATTGAATCAAAAGAAACTTCTGGACTGCTAGCCACATTCACGCTGCAGGACTACAATGCTTCACATTGCCAGATTTAAGCAGCCTCACTCAGAGTATGCAATCCATTGGAACTATTACTGGATACAATGTCTTCATATTAAACGGGGTACAGAGAGCTGTGGCACACATGCATGGGGAACATGCCAGCAGTAACAATGTTAACCAGTAGTTATAAATGACAGAACATACTCATTGGTGTCAACCCACAAGACATTGTCAGAAATTCTATATTTAAAAAAAACAAAAACAAAAAAATGTCAAGACAAGACCGTAGGAATGAGATTGCATTTCCGGAATGCAATGATCTGTGAATCTCCAGCTTTTGAAAACAGATGGTCACAGAGTGCAATTGTTGGATACCAATATAGTCCCCTACCACTGTGTTAAGAGTGGGATGTTAATTACTGCTCTGCAGAGCGGGCAGGCAGGCAGGAGAAGAGAATCACATCCTTCAGCTAGGACAGCGTGATTGTGTTCATCACAAGACGGGTAATTAACATCCAAAAGCAAAACCTTATTTAGCAGATGCTAAGTGGGAAGCTTGAGGGAGGAGGACAATGCTGGTAACACTTCTATTCGGCTATGCAGTCTATCACACTGAGAGTTACGTGTACGGCTGGTTTCATTCACAGACCCGGAGTGGAATTTCGGATTACCTGAGCTTGGGTATCCTGTGATTAGGGCTGATCAGCACCTGTGAAACCAGCCTTGATAGTAATCACAACTCATTCTTCAGCAGAAGTTTCACTGCACCTATCCGTCCACTGTTCTTTTCTGCCAGAAAATCCACCGTAGCATTGCCTTCAGAGCCAAGGAAAGACTAGTCTAGTTTTTGTCTATAAACCCAAGTATCCTTTTAATGTGCTACAACCCCATTTAGATGTCAAATGTATTATGGCCGGCTATAGCAAGATCTGGCATTACTTCTGAATGAATGCAATCTGTACTAGAAACAGCTTACAGTTTAACCACCACAGATCAATGCCTGCTTCTGCGATACTTTTTAAGAATATTTTGCTTATCTCGCTACTATTCAACCAAATATACAGGAAGGCTTTGGTAAAAAAAAAAAATTGTGGCTGTTACACAAAATCTGCCTCACCAGACATGAAACTGATGTTAGAACTAAGACTACTACAAATGAATAAAGCTATTTTGCGATTCAAGAATTGCATATTTTTTTTATTTTTATTGTTAAGCGACAGACCTTATCCTGAACAAACATCTTTCAGGGATGACACTCACTTGGTCCGGTGGAAGGACAGCCGTTTCCGTAGCGATGAGACACGAAAGTGGCACCCTTGCTTGACAGCCATGGTGCAGACGACTGGATCAACAGTGTGGCTCTGAACCATGGTCAACAGATGACCCTGTATCACCCCGGAGACCCACTGGCTGGACTAAATTCCAGAACCCCCCGCTCAAATGGAGCGTTCCTCCACCACAACCTCCAGAGAAAGCATCCCCTATTCCAGTAGAAAAAGCCAGGCAGAGTCTGCAGTCACGAGGAACGCACACCTCCCCCGGACCGGCAGGGCTCCCTGCTCGTCTCCAAGCTCAGAAGAAGCTGAAATCCTGCCTTTCATCATCCGTTACAGCATCTCTGTTCAGCTGTTCGAGCAGGTACGGTTTCGTTCTATGACAGCTCAGCTGCCACTTCACCAGCTTTGCTGAAACACCGTTTCTGCATTTTTTATTTTATTTTTTTTGACGAATGCACCTGCCCACAGACGTGCCCCTCTGGAGACCTGCTCACACGGCATTACAGAGCGCTTTGTAGCCGTTTCATTTCCTACCAGCGTTTGCTCCTTGAGGAATGGTTTCTTACAGAGTAATTCGCTGCACACGTTACCCCACTTTGTGTTTCTTTGTGAAGACTCTTTAAAAGCACCTCCTTGCACTTTTCAGCCGTGCTTTAGGCTGGATCGATCCGTTCAGATCCACAGATTGTCTGGGAAGGTGTAAGACAGGCATGCTGCAAACCGACTCTCCTCTCATGCACTGTAGTAAACCTAGCGATGATAGGTAACTCAGCAACACTGGAATAAGTAGCCTGCATGTCCATTTAAGATCTTCACTACAATGACAACATGCATGATCACACGCTGCAACATTAAAAAAAAAATTTAAATAATTTGAAAGAAGTGGCTCTGTGTGCTACAGTATGTACACATCAACAAAAACAACATCAAAGGGAACACATATTAGCAATAGCATGCAGGAAACAGGATTTAACCAGCTAATCTGAAATAATGGAGAACAAAAAACTACTTATTAGCACTGCAGAACATCCCCATCTGCAAGCATACCTAGGAAACACTTGCTTGCTGTTAATTAAGACAGAAATGTTAAGATAATTAACAAAGTAAGTGGTGTTACTGTAAGCACACAATCTCTAAGCACATCACATAGCTCTGCCGTTGCATATTCAGTTTGCAATGCCAAGACGATGCTGCTGGGATGCTTGCTTTCCTCTTCCCGTAAGAGACAAGGACTAGAAAGGCTATCCTCCCTTTCTACAGAGCTGGGAGGGGGTGGAATAGAACAATGAAAGCATTACCTGCAAAGGAAACATGACATTCTAAGCCCAGGTACAAAAAGTACAGGCGTTAGAAGCACAGGTGGATGATACTCCATCGAACAAAAGAGGAAAACAATAGAATAAACGAGAAGCAGCAGCAGCAGCCAGTGTGCAATGCACAGTGTGTTACAACACCGTGCTGGAGGGGCTTCGCCCGAGGGGTTTGTTTCTTGTCCTGCACTGTGACGACCTTCTCAGTATCAGAGAGAGAGAGCACTTCTGTAATGGAATTCAGTGCACTCTTTTGTAAAAGCTGCTGCTGTAATGCTCAGCCCCTGGCAGCTGGCATGTGCAGTTTCATTGTGCACGTGTCACTGTGTTCCTCTGAGCCCCTGTTTAAAAGACGCTAAAGCTTTTGAATTAGCTTAATTTTGTTTTAGAAAATGGCTATAGTATTACAGTAAATAAACCTTCTAAGCAAAGGAGAGGAACTCTCGTCTGCACAGTGCAACGAGTATTATTTATGCATTGGTTTCCATTGGATACATGTATTTATTTAAAGAGTTTTATATTTTAATATTTTTTGCTAGCAGTACACCTAAGCCACTTAATATGAATATGAATGAATACAAATACTCCTAACCCGATGCAACCCTTCCTTCACTATGTGAAACACATGTGTTTGCACCTAGCAGCTACAAAAGCAAGCAACACCGCACAACGTCCCCAGCAGCATCACTGTGTGGGTTTCTGTCTCCACTCTCCAGGGCAGTGGATACAGTATATCCCTCTGTCAGCACCCATCGCTTCCCAAGATCTATTATGAGACCGTGCAGATAACTCTGTTATATATGATTTATCCTTCTTCCAGGCTCACAGCCAGCCATTGCAAATTGGTCTGATTTATTCAGCTCCTTGTTCCAGTCTTAAATCCTTGATGTTGCCGGACACACTCGAAGACGACACAGTGCACTGCTGCTTACAAGCACTGAAAATCAGCAGTGGAAACCAGGCCCAGCAAGAATAGAACTCTATATACACAACATGGACAATAAAACAGACTTGATTTCCTGTTCATCAGATTAGTTGGCCCACCACTGGTGTAGTTCAAACCTGAAGATTATGTTAATAAAACATCAGTAGGGAATGATCAGCATGCAGCTTCCAACACCAACAATAATAAAACCTGCAAGCAGATGAGAACTTGAAGCATATTCAGGAGCTGCTGTCAATCAAGGTCAGTACATTATGTCTAAAGTACTCAAAAAATTCAAAGCCATACATTTTTAGCATCAAAAGGACAAAACAGGATTGCAGAGTATTCCAGATCAGCAGCCATTTAAAAATCTGACACCATGCACACAAAAAGGGGCACGTTTGAAGGCTGCAGATTTATAAACAAAAACCGCCCTCCCAGTTACCAACAGGATTCATTTACAGATTCAATTAGCTCTGAAAGGGGAACAACGGGAACAGGTAAATAATACACCTACTTACGCAGGACAGAACTCACCAAGCCCTGGAGATCTAGCTATCTGTGAGGATTACCGGAATGAAGGAAGAGCACACAGCAATCCATGCAACTCCACTGAGCGGGCTTATCATTAGGCATTTTAATAAGTTATGAGTACCAGGTGTTTTGTTGCAGTACCTTTCCACCGTATACAGCCGTGTGGGGGAGTGTCACGTATCTCCCTGGTGGTGGTTTTGCCCGAAGCGCAGAACTAGGAGTTTGATTTTCTGCAAGGCACATGGAGGAAAGCAAAACTTCAAAACAAGAGCAGCACCAGACTGAAGGGCTGCTGTTCCCGTTCAGCTTGGCGCCGACTGCATTAGGCACTGCTTATTTTAGGAGCCGCTCTGACCCAACTGTAATACTAAAATGAGAAGCTCTTCACGGTGGAATGAACATGGGCTTGGGCGAGAAGCACAAGAAAATAAACTTTACTTCGGGCCACATGACGCATTTACTGGAACACCTGGCACTGAATACGCAGCCAGCTCTACACAGAATGGCCCTTGTGAGCACTCACTCTGCACATGGTAAATGGAAGAAAGCATGTCTGACTGACTGTGTCACACCATCGGCAACAAAATCAATTACAAAAGAAAACGCTGTCCTAAGTATTTCTATTGTCAAGTCCTTGGAAATGCAAATAACCCGAGTCGCCTCCAGTGCATGTGGCCACACTGACTCACGCCACCAGCTCATTTTCCACTTTTGAAAAGGCAGCTCTGTTATCTGCACGGACGCATGGGAAACAATTTGTCTGAGTCACATACCCCATGGTTCAGTGTTTCGTTTATCACTGGAACATCAGAAGATACGTTCTATTGTCTGTTTCCATTGTGACACGCAGGCTAGTGACAGCCCCGACGTTGCAAACAGAACAGGACGAAGACTCAGGAGACACATGGGTTGAACTGAAGACTCGTGTGTAACCCTGAGTGAGGACAAGTCATCCAATACACAGCCGAGGGACGGGGAGATGACACGATTTCATCAACAGGCATCATTAACATTAGTTTTAGTGCTAGCAGTGCAGCTGATCGGAAAACAGGTTTTGCTGACAGCACGGCTGGTTTGTGCTCTCTTGCTGTTCCGGGTACAAAACCTTCCTCCCCCTTTTTGAAGGGCATGAATCGAGCGGGTCTGACCACGCTGGACGAGGCAGAACGGTGGCCAGCACCGAAACACCAGAGTGCAGATTCTGACCACGCTGAAGTTTATACGAATATTCTAATCATTACAGTTTAAATGCAGCTAAAGGGGAGCATCATTTATTTTAATGTAGTGCCCACAGCAGTTCCTGTAATGTTATATTCCAGTTTGAACCTTTTCATCCTGATGCTGTGAACCCTCAGCAAACAACATTGCCCTTGCCAAGAATACACTTCATACAGCTTTGTAATTACTGTAAAACTGAATACTATTCTTTTTTACAAAAAGGTGCCAGAAATCACTATGGCACAGTGCTCTTAATTACTTATGTATATATGCTGTTTTTTTTTTTTTTTTTTTTTTTTTTTTTTTTTTTTTTTTTTACTGTGATTTGGTACCCTATAATTTATCCCTTGCCAGGCCACTCTCATATGGGAATCATTGGCTACATACAGGAGAGCTGTGCCACAGTTTTGATGACAGAGCACCCTCTAGTGGTCAAAACAAAGTATGCCAATACAAAAGCACAGGCAACTGTTGAATGGATAAAGACATGCATTGCATTCCGGGGTTTGTTGCTATGATGTTATTCATTTTACATTAATAAACAGGATCTGGCTCTTATCCTTACTGGTCACATTTCTGGAGGGATTATGCATCACGACTGTGCTGTAAATCTCAGATGCACTGTAGTGCACAACCGCGTATTATAAATACGGATTTCAGCTACTACACTAGGGTTAAACAAAACTGTTCCCACGTTTAACTCATAGGAAGCGTGTTATTGCTTTACCTCCCAAACCATTTTACCCCAGCAGTGTCTTCTGGGTCAAAACATGTCAGTCGACAGGGGAAGCAGATGGCTGGTTACAGGAACGAAGCCATTGGAGGGGTTGGGACAGTCTAAATGTCTACCGGAAGCCAGAACAGCAGTACAGTACGTTTCATGTCAGATTCCGAAACATCACATTTGTCAATTTTTGTCGGTTTTACGTTAAGCATATGCAAAACTGCAAATCGGAGTGTACTTCAATACATTAAGGTAACATTACTCAGCAGGTGAAGAACCAGATATCAGGTTTCAAAAGGAGGTTTCATTGGTTTAAAACTGTGCGTTTGAGACCAAGGTAAGAGCTCTGAAAAGAGCGCAGTGGAACAGCACACTCACTTCTCCTCTCTGCTGAAGGGGGTCAGGAAGCGGGTCGGGTCGTCGTCATGGCTACTCTGCTGACTGCTCTGCTGGCTGCTGCATGAGAGACAGAGAGAGAGAGAGAGAGAGAGAGAGAGAGAGAGAGAGAGAGAGAGGGTCAGAACATGTCCATTTCAAACAAGCTTACAGAGGCACCAGCGTTGAAACCTAGTCAGGGGCCTCACAGTTCCCTTCGTGCGTTAAAATGAGCAGGATCCAGAACACTCGGGCCATGGGGGTGACTAGTGAGACAATCCGTACAATTTACAAGATGCATTTAAAACGGCAGGAGCTTTTCAAGTGTTGGAAGAAAAAAAGAAAAAAAAAAAAAAAAAAAAAACACACTGGCTTTGAAATCCTTACCAGGCCTCGATTTCTGATAAAAGCAGAATAAGTTATCTGCTGAAATCTCTTCTTTCTTGGAGGTTATGAGCAGGCTTGTCTTGGGGAGTCCAGCCTGTAGCCTCATAACACACAGGCTTTACTGAATTACAGCAAGTGAGTTTCTTTGTCTTTCTCTCTGAACTTTGCTATCAGCCAAAGTGTGACTTCCTGAGTGTTTAGAATAACTGTCAAGCCGTTTTAAACTCCCACATTCGAAACTTAACATGTTAGACCACACTAGTGTTAAAAACCAAAACACCACAGAATGTGCTGTAAAATGTGCTTGAGGCATCCACTAGAGGGCCCTGTCTGATTCAGGCTGCAGCTGCTTTCACAGCGATCAAAACCATGCACTACTGTATATTTACAAACAGGATTTTAAAAGAAGTAAAAAAAAAAAAACAACCCAGCAATTCCCTGTTCCTCCTTTTCTAAACAGACGTGCTGAACAACACACAGAGGTACCTGCATAATAACTGAAGACGTGTACTCTCTGCCTGTACTAACTACATCAACCACAGAGAAAAACATTAAAACAAAAACTAAAATGTTCAAACTTTCCCACAACTGAACTTCAGAGAACAAGGGCTGGTGAAAGTTTTTCAGGTGAAAAGTGAAAAAGACAAAAAGTCCCGACTGCCAATGCCAGACTCACTGCAGGCTCACTCAGGGTTCACGTCTGCTCAAGCGGGCCTCATTTTGTGGAGGCGTTTCATCCATTTGTGGATGATGACAAATAAAACCACAGGTGAGAACTGTGCCAGGGGACGTGCAGAATACAAGCAAGAAAACCACCAGCTGGGTCTCTCCTGCCCCCACATGGTGAGAAAGGGTCTACAGCTGGCAAAAATGACCAGTCTGATGACTCATTCCCCCCCCCCCCCCATGCAGGGTATAACAAAAAAAACCAAACATCAATTTGAATGCATATTTCAGGGGCCTGCAAACAAAAAATACTAAATGTAGGTTAGTTTGAACTGTAGATAGGACAGACTGCTGAATAACACCTAGCTTATAAAAAGTACTCTCTTCAAGGAAACTTGTCAGAAGTCGTTTTATAAAAGGGTTTGGCAACTTTCACAGCGGTTTATACCGCAGAGTAGTGAAGTATGAAGTACTCAATTATAAACCTCCAATCCACTCAGGGCATGAGGGCCTCAAACATGTAGCAGCTCAGAGCAGCAAGCTCTAAATGCTGGAAGTCAAAGTACTGGATACATGGAGCACTGTCACAACCCATTCGTCTGTTTCAAAGGCAGTCACTCAGCTAGCAAAAAGCTGCTGGGTTAACCATTGAACATTTACTGCCAGACCAAAATCCACTGGTTTTAGCAGTCACGGCAGCACAGCGGACAGCAAAACAAGACAGACTCTGCACTTGTGTAGGAAAACAAAAACTACTGTTAAATCAAGTATCAGTAGTTAATTTACTGTAAAAGTACTTGAAGTTATTAAAATGTGCAGCATGGTTACAACTCCCCCCATCTCAGACCTTTTAGAATGGTTACATTTCTTTATTTGAAAGAAGAAAAAAAAACACTAATAATAAATACAGACTCTAAACTGAACATCAAAGTTACTTCTGGTTCAGCTATCACACACACAGGCGTTCACACCAAGCAGAATTATCTTTTAAGCAAGAGGCACACACCCCTGAAAACACCAAAAATAACCCCAAACCCTGTCCATTTCCTTTCACAGATAGCTGCACACTGCAGCTGCCATGCGGTAGGGTTCTGCGAGGGGGTGCATCAGCAGCACTGTCCCAGTGCTAATGGGTTCTGACACATCAGCTGATACTGTTCAACACTAGAGATGAATCAACCTGGCTGTCCAGACCTGCAGGAGAAAACACAGCTAATGAATCCTTGTCCTGTCCAGGGCCTCTTCAGCCTTGTATACATTAACGACAATATAAAAAACAGCATCCCTGTTTGACATATGTACATAACAGGTCACCGTGTCCTAATGTTAAATATCTATAATAATATATAAAGATGTATTACAGAAATAACGTGCAAAACGCATCCTAATATAATTCTCTGCAACACGATACATGATGTCATTTTCCAGCGCACAGGAAACAGATTTTTGCAGACTGGAATCGGTCAGAGCTGACAGGTCACGGAAACTAAAAAACAAACCCTAATGGCATTCTCATCCATTTAATGCAAATGAATCAGCGAACAGTGTAGCAGAATACAATGCAGACACTAACTACAATGTACATTAGCAACGCCAGGGGGCAGCTTTATGTAAAGGAGCTTAAACACACATATTGGTTGAGCAGTAAATAAGGCAGAGATCTGCTGGGGAAAAAAAAAAAAAAAAATACGTATTTGAATTTGATAAGAGCGTTAAACAGATTTAATGAATTGCAAAAATAATGTCCCAGGGAAAAAAAAAAAAAAAAAAAGACTGATGTGTGTGACTGGTAATGAAAGATGAATTGTGAAAGTCATCTACCAATATGCACAAGAACCTCAACGACAGGGGGCTGCACATGCGATATCCTTGGGATGCAGCCGACTTCTCCTACAGTGTACAATATTAAAAAAACACTGTACTTTTTTGCAGACTGTCAAATCAACAGCCGTGACCTCTTGCGTTATGCACTGTGCTCAGCGTACTGAACCCCATATAAATCCACAGATGGGGCCGTGTTCTAGTCACCTGGCAGCAGAGCTTCTGCAAGTTCCCGTCCTGCCTGCGTACAACCTCTTGAGTCTTATCGCTAGCTCTAAAAATAGGCCGGTGTGCTCAGTGTTCAGTTCACATTTTGACAGGCGCCCGATTTCTGCGGCAGTGTCACCCTGTTGGCTCGGCTCTCTGGGCAGCTTTCTTCTCGTGCATTCGTCTCAAAAACCCGTTCAAGCTGAGAATGTGCCGTCTGAGCCTGGGAGAGAAGATGATGTCCAAAACAAAAAACAAACAAGCACAGCGCTGAGCAGAATTGCAGTCACGGTCTCTCTCTCGCACACTGCACTGCACACCAGCTGTCTGCAACACTATTGAAATCCCTGTGCCAGACCAATACCGGGGCTGTAACCATTCACTGTATATCGATGACTCACGATCGTGTCTTGACATGATGTATCGTATCACACTTGAAGTGTGTATCGTTTATATCGTGATACACAAAGCACCAGAGAACTCACTGTATATAAATAGTTCAAGTAAAGTGTGTTTTATAGCTTGCATTGATACATGCTGTACTCTCCCTATCAGACAGAATTTTTGTCTTGAAACAAAATGGTCAAAAGAGCATTTTATCTTCTCATGCGTCACACATGTAGCCCATCAGGACCAGCACATGTATCACGATACATATCATATGACCTGCATATCGCGATATACATCGTATCATGAGATGAGTGTATCGTTACTTCCCGGACCAATACTCAATGTGTCTCGTCGGATCTTAGTTGCCGAGCTGCTTTACAGCTGTAATGTATTTGAGACCACCAGTTCAACATCGGTCCAACTCACAAATAAATACACTCTAAATGAAGAGCTTTAGGCAACCTGCCAAAGTGGCCCAATCTCTTAATACAACCTGGAACAGCTCAATCTGCAATGCAATGGGAGTCTTATTTCCATCTCCACAGGGAAGTCAAACTTGACTCCTAGGACAGTATATCCTGGCACTAATCTCTTTGGCACAGAGAGAGATCAACAGCACGCTTCATCTGACAGGACTATGAGCTGGAGAGCAGGCTGGCAGTCAGTGCCCTGCTGAAACATCAGACCTCCTTTCCTGTCTGGCCTCGGTACCGGGCAGCATCTGTTCCTCTATAGCCGCAGGGCATGCCCATGTGATGAGACACCCTGGCTAGAGTGCCGACAGGTGGTGTGGAATGGTCTTTCTAACAGCCAGACAGCTTTCAACAGCACTGGACCCTGTGTGTGTGTGTGTGTGTGTGTGTGTGTGTGTGTGTGTGTGTGTGTGTGTGTGTGTGTGTGCGCAAGAGGAAATTCTGAGATCTGCCATGCAGTCACTCCAAAATCCTCTGGATATACACCACACAGCGTGGATATACAGCAGATTCATATTTATTAGTCACAGCATGAAAGTGTCCTGGACAGCAATACCAGCTTAATTCATTTTATTCAATTCAACACTCTCCAAATAAAATACAATACAATACATCAATAATATACTCAAATTATATTTTAATAAACATGCATTTCTTGTCACCAAGAAGATTTTATATAAAAAGTATACCTTTACTCCACAGTGCCCTCAGCTGGACAATTAGGAGCTTGCACACACACAGCAGCCAGTGATAACCAGTCAGTTAACACTCAGATGCAAAAATGAACATGACCTTTGCAACTCCTTTCTATCCAACCAACCAACAGTATCCCTACAATAAAGCAATCAACATGTAGAAAAGCACTGGCTTCATTCATTTAGCGGAGCTTACACAAGTACAGCAGAAGCACGGTGAAGTACAGAGAGGTATGATAAAGCAAGTACACTGGTTGACTGTGGGAAACCCTGGCAACTGCCACTCTCCGATTCAACGGCACACAAGCATTCCCGAGAACAAACACCCTGTGGGCATTTACTGAACCCATTCTCATGGGAAGCCTGCTTCTCATGCACTTGAACCTGGCAGTCCTGAATTGAGATCACTCAGGCCTGTCAGTGCTGTAGTTTTGCTGTTACCAAAAGATGAATTAGAATTTGACTCACCACATCCTGCGAGAAGGATTTGAATCTGTATTCTTCACTCCCCCACACCCCCCAGACCACTCGTTTAAAGACTAGACTGCAGTCTTCACAAACTAAAAAGATCCATAAAGGATCTTCTGATTCCCGGTGATGAATCACCGTTAGTGCAGCTTATAATGGTTCTGAAAAGGACGAGTTTAACCATTAACTCTTAAAATTAATAACTGTGCTCTCTATTACAGCTGCAATGCATGGAATAAGCAGGTAAACATTCACTAGGACACACACACACTTGTACTGGTGCAAAGTTTACCCTGCTTTCATTTTGCAACACTGATGTTATAAAACTAGGAATAAACATTTTAGGTGTACAGGTGTCAGCAGTTACATTAAAGTGACTTCCTAGTGTTGTAACATGAATATTATTTTTCTGTGATCATGTGCAGATGAAATACGTTCTTAACAGTATGGAGTCGATTAGTTCTTAAACATTTCGCTCAGGGGTAAACTTATATTACTCTGACTTTGCCCTTTGTGCAACTTTTGTCTTCCTCAAAAGTTAAATATTTCTGTATACTCTGTTAAACTAGATTTATAACTTTCAGTATAACGTAAGCAGAGTTCAGTGCTTTTTACCAATGCAGAGTTTCAGCCGTATAATTTAATGAATCGCTCTTCACATACCGATATTAATAATTTACAGAACAATAACTACCAGCACTAGCTTGCTCAATATTAATGGCGAGAACTTCATCTGTTATTCCTCCAGCACAGGCCACAGGGGAACATGTAATTGATAAACTACACTGAGCAATGGATTATCTAACGACCATCCCTGATCATGTGAAAACTTGGAATGGAGTGAAGTTATTTTTAAAAACGCCGTGAGAGAAAGTCTGTCCTGGAAATTAGTGGGGAGGCTCCTATAAAACTAATCACAACAGTAAACATGTGGTCATCAGCTTTTCACTATAACCAGTCCTTTTGTTTTTAATCTATAGCACATATTTTGCCCTCAGCGCCTTAGCTGGCTTTCCATGGCAGCTCCTTGTGTAACTGGTAGCAATGTGTGTAGATTAATGACGCAGACTGCATTTACTGTAAAGGGGGTGCTGTGCTACTAAACACCAGTGACACAACAGCACCAGCCTAACTGGGCAAGGAGAACCAGCAAACCCACAGAAAACACACTGAAGGGAACTGGGGCATGCTATGCCTACTCTTGAGAGATATACATGTGGTTGTAGCGCAGCTAGAGCCTGAACTGAGAGACTGTCGGACTACAATGAAAGTGATGTGGTCTCCCACGAGGGCAACCCGGTACTTTCCATACATCGCCATACATTATGGTAAATGCTGAAGGCAATGCACAGAAATTTCAGCCACAAATGTGGGGGTTTTTTTGTTCTCTTTTCCCCTCCCTCTAATATTAGAGCTACAGCAGAACAATTTGTTTAATTTACCCTTAGTCGAAGGAGCAGGTAATTTACACAAGGGGGTACAGCAGCTGTGGCTTTCTGCATGACTACTATCATAACCATGCATCAAACGTCTATCCTGTAAAGAACGCGGCTGCATAGAGGACACAGCAAGGCAATAAACCTTTATTCTGCAGTGTAGGAAAACTACAAGAGTAAGAAAGCTATTAAAAGAGGACGCATTGTAATCTGGACCCGAACGAATTCCCTCACAATTAATCATTCAAACAGGATTATATTTCTTGTTCTCAATACGCAGGCTGTTTTGTGGTGTTATCCGAGATAGGGAACCACGAGAAACAATTATCACTGGAACAAAAGTGTCAAATGAGCAGAAACGCGGACAGCGCCCATTCGTCTTCCAGGGCTGGCCTGCCGGAGCCAATAAATCCTGTTGCGTCTGCGTGACACTTCTGTTGCCAGCTTCTTTCTCACGGTAGCTCTAGCAACATCATCACTGACCACGCCCCCACCCCTGTATGCATGTGCTGAAGACCCCAACACATTGTTTGTACATTATTATTATTAAAATTGTTATTTATTTACAAATGCAATGTTACTGATCAAAAGGACTAAACCGTTTCTCCAGGAAGCAGCCATTTCAACTTTCTTCATTTGTAGAGCGGTACTTGAAAAATCTGCATATTCTTTGTACAAAATCAAAAACATGCAGACATACTCAGAAGACACTAGGGGCACCAGGTACGACGTTCCTGATGAGGAGCGGGTGACTTACTTCACAGCCTCGGTTATCAATCCTTTCAGACCACCGTTGGTCTAGATGAAAGCACGGAGAGGAATGTGAAGGGTGTCGATTGCTTTTTGGGTCCAGTTAGAGCTACAGAGGAACATGCTGATTGCAAAGCTGGCCGGCAATGCTGCAGAGCGACTCTCAGTACACAGCCAGCGGCTTGGAGCTATAGAAACATTTTTATTGTATAGAACACTCATGAGTATATTGCACTTCTGGGTTATAAGTGCCCATGACCGTGTCTTATACTATAGCACTAGACACTAGAAGGTCTTCTATCCAAGGGGGGCTGGTCAAGTTAACATTTCACACAGCGCTGAATGTTTCGCACCCTTTTCAAACAGCGCTGGTTATTTGTTTGCTGTCCCACTTTTATCAAGCTTCCAAATAAATACCAAATAAAGCTACAGTATAGAGTGCAGTGTTCTTCTGAGAAAGCCGCTGCACAGCTGCTATTAGAGGATCTGAACAGGCCGTTTCTCAGCCATGTCACAGCTCAGAAAAGGACTCGCAACATCAGCTGTTTGTTTACAGCGGCACACTTTTGAGATTACTTCAAATATATTTCGGGTTAGCTAGAGAAGCAGAAGAGATCTACTTTCATCGAAGACTTATTGTAAATTGAAAAATAACCCACAAGGCATGCGGAACTATCAATCCTAATATTCTGTAAGGATAGGGGACTTTAACCAAGTTACTGTGCATGTGATCTCATCAGAGATACAACGTGAGATAACGGAGCCCTCTTTCATTGTACTGGACTGCTGCACTAAAATTCGGACATTTGTGGAAGTTTTACCTGACATGCTCTCCAATTAGATGCGTTTTCTTTTGCGTATTTTCTTTTCCACTTTGACAGAGCTTTGTTGCTGGTGTTTCTCTGAGGATTAAAAAAAGTCGACTTCCTCGGCTTAGTTTTTATTTTGGGGGGGGGTTAAAAATGATTTCAGTGACGGACTGCGCAGCCAAAACTTTGTCCATTAAAACTTTTTTTTTTTTTAACCTGTTTTAGGTAAATTATGTTACTTAAAAAAAAATTCAAGGAATTCAATTTAACTTATCTTGCAAAAATCGAACAAAAAAATTGAATAACAAATACGGCTATTTAAGTATTGCCAAACCAAAAAGAAATTCAACAGTCTCACGGACAGAATTAAGCAATAGCTCAATCTCCCCTGAAAATAATATAAGCATTGATTATCATCAGCACTCTCAGATCTCCAACTTCAAAGCAGGGTCTCTCTCTAAATACAAAACAACCCAGACAGCTGATCTCTAATTTAAAAGTGGTGCAGTACAGCACAGTCAGATTACAGGGACATTAGATAACTTCTGCTTGAAGTAGGATCCAACGTGTTATTAGGGGTGCAATAGCCCTGTTTTTCTGCAGTCTGAAATAATAACATGTCACATTGATACAAGAAATTCACTAAATGACACAGGAATCCACACCCTGCAGTGGGTACTTAACACAAATGAACCTTCACGTTCAGTCTAAAAGCACTAGAGAGTACCCAAAACGAATCAAGATGATATGGCTCTAGTGTTTATAGTAAATGCCGGCAGCTGATTCATGCGAGTGTGAAAGCAAGGTGTAAGAAAGACATACAGGACACTGACATGCAGTACAGTACACTGGAATGACACAGACCAAGTGAAAAAAGAGATTTACACACAGGGCACACACACACGCACACACTGTACACACATACAGACACAGACAGAAAGTTGTTGAAATATTCTGGACGGCACTAACTTTTTGACAAGGTACAACAGGAAATAACAGTGGTGACCTGAAGCAATTTTATTCGTTGGCTTTACGAGACGAACATAAAAACACATAAAAAAAAAAATAACAATAAGTCAGGTATTTTGAAATACAGGATTTTTGCTGGATTTCATTGCAATGCTAAAGTGATGAGGGACAGTAAACCAAAATGACACTGATGAGCGAGTAGATCCTGCTCTGCCCTGTACACATAGCATTTCAGAAAGAGAATAAAGGAAAGAAAGACAGATATAGATAGATAGATAGATAGATAGATAGATAGATAGATAGATAGATAGAGGGGGTCCCCCAAACTACCCCTTTCCCTCCCACCTCTCCTGGCTCCAGATACCTACCTGCTCTCGCTCCCATGGCCCTTCTTCTCGCGTACCTTCAGCCACTTCTTGAGCAGAAAGCGCTTGCGGCGGGGAGAGGCGCTGGGTGTGGAGCAGTTGGACCAGGGGGCTTCCTCGTCGCTAGACGGGGTGATCTCGATGGAGGGCAGCTGGAGGTACTCCTTGGAGCCGGAGCAGCCCCTGCGCAGCTCTCCGTTCCCCAGCTGCTCCTTCTCGCTCAACACGTTCTTCATCCTGCGCATCTTGAAACGTTTCCGTCTCAGCGTGGGGGTGGACGAGCTGGACCAGGCTATGGTCCCCGCCAGAGTGGCACTGCCATTGCTGCTGCAGTCGTCAGAGACCTGCACGTGAAGGGCAGGAAGCTGGAGGGCCTCGCTCATCGCTTCGGTCAGGGTTGGACTGAAAAGTGCAAAGGCTGGTTTGCGGTTTGACAAAGAAACAAAACAAAAAAAAGTCCCTCTGGCTTCTTTTTATAAAGCTAATCAGTGTGAAGGTGGTGTTGGGAAGCAACTAAACCACAAACAGCCTTGAAACCAAAGCCTGCCACCTACTTCTGCAGCCCAAACCTGTTTTACTTTGCATCAAAGTTGTATTTGATATTTAATAGACTCCTTTTCTTCCGTTTGGTTTTGATTTTATTTTTTTTAGTCTGGAGAAAAGTGCTTCAGTCAGTGCTTCAGCTCCCCAGCTCCTCCAGTATCACTAGCCACTCTGCTTGTCTGCATTGTCCTGTCTTGCATCCTCAATCACACTTGAGTTGGAAAGTGAGAGACTTGTTTTGTTTGGCTTTTTCAGATGGCGTTCGCAAGAGATGCTTCTTGCACTGACGACAGCAGTGTATTGGGGGAGGGGGGGGTGGCAGCAATATTAGATAACAAAGAGGGATTCGGTTATCCGTGCAGCAGATGAAACATGCAGCACCGCCAGAGTGTGTAACTGTACTCCCAGCTCCTGTGGGACCAGGGCTATGTTGCTCTGGCTACTTCTTCAGTCCAGCTCCGATCACAGATGGAAAGCCTGGCCAAGTTCCCCAGCAGCTCATAGGCTGACCTCCCGCTGTCTGATCTGTCTTCAGAATCTCATCTGAGGCACGCTTTCCTCCTCACAGCCCTTTGTCCTCGTTCACTCCGGGGTAGAGAGCCTAAAGGTTAGAGTAAGGTGATACAATGTACTAGGCGCTGCCGAGGCTAGCGTGGTGCGCACACACACACACACACACACACATGCGTGCATGCACACAAGATACTTACATGTTCACACACATACACAAAGGGTCACGTTTGTACATTTGCTCAAAGCAAGAGACTGACACGTACAAAGTCACATCAACATTACCTGATCTCAAACCCAACTTTATGCCAACTGTGAAGCTCTCTGTATGAATAAAGTAGAAAAGCTCACACACACACACACACACACACACACACAAGGTCCTGTATAAATGCGTTCAACCTGTGCCATCAATAATATATTGGATAGACGGCAGTCTCAATCATTGTAAGATATTGGATGGCCAGCTGATTAAACAGGGCCCTGGGTTCAAGTTGCCACGCTTTCTTTTCAAGCACTTTTCAGGTCACAGCTGAATGTCTGGGTCTCGGAGGTAAAAATATGTTTTGCATTTGATCATTTAGCTATTAATTCACATATTATGACATCTGTTCTGTGGCCACAGGCTGCAAGCCATATCCTGTAAGCAGGGTAATAATGGAGTCCCCCGTTCTGAGAACAACAGTACATTCTTAATAGAATTTGCAGTTGCCTCAGTTTCTGTGTTATCTTGTGCTTTTATTGTTATTTCTGCTGTATTTTCTGTTGGGTATCGTTATCACTAAAGACACACTTGTGACTGAATTCACTTGTATTTTTCACACAACGTCAGCGTTCATTTTCATAACCTAGATCTGCAGCCTTCATTAAGTGTTGCTTTATTCATACAAGCCCGATTGGCTGATCAAACCCTTCGCGAGCCCAGCTGCTTCTGGTCTACCTGATCTCTCTCCTTGGGGTTTCATTTCACGATGTGCCACCAGCTGAACTAAAGTAGGCATTAATAAGTAAAGATGCAGTTCAGGCCGCCCTCTGAAGACACCTGCCCTCCCGCATTCACACAAACACAGCAAGCCAACAGCATGAATAAATGAAGAGATCCCTCTCGGGATGTGCCAGGCATTACAGGTGAGGCAAGAATAAAGGTGGTGTGGATATACAGTGATTCAGCATCTGTGTGATGTGCACCGCTGCAGCTTACAATAGCCATGTTAAAATACAACTCTTTGAATTTTTAATATGGTACAGGTTTGACTTTGTTTCGGGTTCAAAGACGAAGGAGAAGCAGGATTACCCAAGTTCAACTCACTGAACCAGAAAAGCAGCATCCTCATAGAGAAAGCCAGCAGCCAGGTGTAAACAGAGGTGAGGCACACTGCAAGTGTGTTCTCCAGAACAGAGCTGGGAGTCTCCTGTCCTGTAAAGCACCACTCCTGTATGTAGCTTTGTATCAACTCTCAGTTAGATTGGCTGTCTTGCTTCTATTTTCTTGTAACCTTTTACATACACAGACAAATTCTCTCTCAACCATTTGCATTATGGTACAGTGGATCCTACCATGCTATTCTCTTGCCAATCCCTCATTTTTCGCACTGCAGATCCAGACCTATAGTGCCGGAGCACAACACAGATCTGTGGCTCCACTGCAGAACCACAGGTGCCCTATCGGACACAGGGGTCGCTGATGCACGGCGAGCCATGGATTCCCCTGCCGACCTAAGACCTCCCTATCTGGGCCGCGCAATCTTAACTCTTCAATGACATGTGCTTTATGAATACAGTCCATTAAAACTGACTCACTCCACTACAGTACTGTAAGATATTGCATCAGTGCAAACAGGTTATCAGTAAGAGTCACCCGGGAATGCACGCTCAACACCATTCAACAGGCAGCAGAGAGCACAGATCAGCTCGACTACAAGTGGATGTTGTGCCACCTAGTGGTGAGAAAAGGCACTACCGTGCACGGTGCAAGACTAAAAAAGCAACAGTTAATTAATAACAAAAATGGAATTAATAACGCAGAAAAAAAAAAATGTTATACATTTTCTAATAAGGCTAAAGGTATCGACCTCACCTGTTTTTGTGTTTTTATGTTGACTATCATCTAAAAGTTCATAGCACTCTTGTAAAATGAAACCCAAAGGCAAGCAAGCGTGTATTTTTTTAAGCCCATCTAGTTTTTTAGATATATTAAAATAAGTTACAGATCTGCAAACCTACAGGTAACTAAACAAGCCAGCCACTGCAAAGAGTCTGGTACCAAGGATAGGATTCCGTGAGCACAAGAGTTTTTTCAATTTTCAATTTGAGAACAAACAGACATACAAATACACAGTACTATGCACATTTGGAGGGCATAAAGCATTTCTTTAATAGAATGAACTGCATCTGTTAACTGGGCTGTCAAGACAAACCCAGCTGTTTGTACCAGTGCACAGCATTCTCTAAGGGCAGACTCCAGTCTGGTGTACTCTCTCATGTATTATGTCATTGCAAATGAAAGGATCTTTCGACTTCGATAGTGTTTTAAAAGCAGCCCTTCATACACACTGCTCTGACATGTATCACAGTTCATAAGCACACACTGCAAAACTTCGCCATGCAGTTAACAAGATTGTAACAGCTAACCTAGTCGGGAAAAAAACATCCATGCAGTCTGCTGATGGGTGCCATTTCCCATATCAATGAATTGCAGATGCAGAGGGTTTGTGAAAGGGACTTGATAATCCCGTATCAAACACTAATACGAAAAAGAAAAGTTTGGACTAGAAGCCTGTCATTGACACAGTCTTAGCCATGCTTGATAGACAGCAGTGTTTTTTTTATGTTTTCTATTACTGTCCCCCTCTCTGTCTCAACCCTGAGGTAAAAGGCACCGTGAGTGTTTAATCTACTGTAGAACGCACAGAGACCAAAGACCAGCAACAAGTACAGCGGCCTGACCTTTGCAGCTGACCACTTCCGGAGTTTAAGGGCGACGAGCCGACGATATCTGCTGTGTGAGCTGAGCTTCTGAAGGAGTGTGTTCATAAGTACTGGTGAACACAGCCAGTATAGTCAAGGGCGTTCCAAGGACTCCCATTTCCAAAGTGAAAGTGTGCAGTGAGGACAACACAACACCAACTAACTGCTGCAGTGTCTCGTACAGTTAGCAAAACACAGCCCAAGAACGGCAGCTAACCTCCTGGAGAACTGCTTCATGAGTAACTGCCCGAAACACCAAGCTTTTCACCTTTGTAGTATTCAAGGAATTTATATTATAGATAGATATATTGGGGTTTAATATACACAGTATGATTGGGGGTTTCCACTTCGTTGTTTAGATGGTGAAACTCCATAGAAATGTCCACTAATGTCCAGCAAATTAGCTGGCCTAGACACACACACACACACACACACACACACATATATATGGGAATAATTATAAAGTTCAATTCTCCTTGATCAAGCTGAAGTAGCAATTTCAAAAAGCAGAAAAGACAAACTGAGTGATGAGTTGACTGCTGATGCTGTATCTGTGTTTAAAGTGTTGGTGGCTTGCAGAGTGGGAGTTGAGTGTAGGGATTATTATAAATTGCTGTTAGTCATTTTATTGCAAAACAGTTGGGAGCAGAGGAGGGTATCTTTCCTAGTCCGTTGGGGAAGGCTGGTATATTTCACTGTTTTCACAGCAGCAGTTCTGGAGCAATGATTTTCAGCTCGAGATCCTCAAGTAGCCCAAGTGTTCATCCAAATATCAATATTTAAACATGCATGGTTTTCCAGTGCACACTGCCTAAAGGCAGACCACCTCTGAGACTTACCAGGACTGCAGTGCAAGGATAATTGTTATTTATTTCAGTAGGAGTTTTGCTTAGCACACAGTGCTACCCTGTGGGCAAGCCTCAAATGGAAATCTCTAACGGAAACTCCTAATAGTAGCCAGAGGCCACAAAGCATCTTGTTTCTCAGCCGTGTCTTAAGAAAAGACACCTCTCTGAACCACTGTTATGTAGAGGATTCTTGGACCTGTATTGATCTCTGTACAGGTTTTAGTAAATGATGCAGTTCTATGTATTTAGTGGATAATTGCTCCTCCCTGTGCTAATTAAAGAACATCACAAGCGAGCCCCAGCTGCATCAAACACTCTGTTTATGTGAACAGAACTTCTAACCACTTCCTAAGTTCTGCCTTTCCCATTTCCCCAGAAAAGCATCAGAGGGCACCATGTCCAATACATAATGAATACTGTAGGGAAACCAAAATCACTGGGTGGAGAACAGCTTTTTAAACAGGGGCTGCACGCACGGGCTACCACTACAGCTATTCTTGCTCAAAGAGCAGAGTGCATCCGAATTGAGACATGTGGACAGACATTATTAGGCGTAAAGATACGGCAGTCTGTGGATGTGAATCTCTGAAGGTATTTAACTGTACATGAACCTGGTTCTTTAGTCTCTAGGAGACAGGATGTGGCGTACTCCACCTGACATCAGCAGGAAGTGCAATCAGGAAAGTCAAACCCAGGTCAGCCCCTCTGTCTGTTACACTTTAAACAGTACGTATCTCACTAGCTTCCTACCTTGGACCAAACGGAATTCTGAACCAAGCATTCCAAGAAAAGGATGAGTTCCAGCTCGAAATTCCAAACACCTTTGTTGGGCAAGAACTTCGGAATGCATGCACGCTGTGCCGTGAAACTAAGCAAATGTAATGTCTTTATTCTGCAGGCTGCAATATGCTGAACACCTGGGCCCACGGTATGTATGTTCAAATACAGCACTGTGGCCTGGATTTGTCACTTCCTCTTATTATGTTGTGTTGAAAATGCCACTTAACTAAAATATCCATTTAAAAATATGAAAAGAACTGTGATTTTTGAGTAAAAGGCAAAATATTACAGAAATGGTTACAGCACAGGGTTTTGGATGACTCCAATAGTGTGGCAATTCAACCTCTCTGCGGTGCAGACCAGTATAGTACACAGCAGTATAGAAATCAGGTGTTTTACAAAGGAAAATGAATCGGGAATGTTGACACTACAATGCAGGCTCACTCTTGTGCCCAGAAAAGTTTCAAACTTTAACAAGCTAGACACTGGCAATTATCCACTTAGAGACGCTATATAAAGACCCACAATGGAGCTCTTTCTATCCAACAAACATCCGAGACTACCTAGAAGGACTACACCCTGAATACAGTAATCAAATCCCCAGGCTAAAACTACTAAGACTACCACCACTAAACTATTTAAATACGGGATGCAATAAATCAAACAGAATGAACCAGGCTGTGTCGTCATCCGTCTGCAACGCACGCCTGTGTTACTGTAGCCCGCCAGTAATGTAAAAACGCTAGACTATCTTGAGAAGCTAACAGTTTGCCCGGATATGATTTGAGTGGCCAGTGCCGTGACACTTTTAGCTAGCAAAAGAAAAGACTTGTACAGTAAACGTGGGAGAGAACTAGTAAATCTGGAAGAATGACAGTTTCAAAGTAGTGTAATTAAACAGTAAACGTGGGAGAGAACTGATCATTAATCTGAAGAAGAATGACAGTTGCTGATTCACCGCAAGACCTGTTTATTAATCAGGATATTTCAATTATAGAAAAAGGAACGTCTTTTTACAGTTTGATCTGTGACCGCAAGACATTGACTTTCACCGTTTGAAAAGCAAAACCGTTTCAATTTTATATATTGTTATAAATATATAGAAGATATATATATATATATATATTATATATATATATATATATTGTGTTAACATCGTGTTATGCTATACAATATATATATATATATAACAATTGTAGCACAACATGATAAACAAACGACTTAAACAGCAATGTGCAATACAAAGCGCAACTTTTAACAACAAACTGTATAGAGAGTCCTGATCAAATCTATCAGAATAACACTTGCAGATCGCACAAGCAACGCCGCAAACACGCATCAAATGCGCGCAGAGGCTTTAGCGCTAGTTGTCACTTGTTTCCATCGCACCGGCTCTTCTTCCCCTGTTGACAAAAGTGCCCGAAGTAACAATGCGTCTCCTCTGTTGCTAATTTCACCAACAAGCAGCGATTAGACGGGACAGTTTCAGGAACAAACACGCGTGTCATTTATAAAAGAAACGGCTTGGAAACACAACGCCCTACCTTCAGAGTCGCCCCGGTACCGCGGATACACTGTCTGGCTTTCCCATGTATCGGCCACACACACTTTTTATTCTAATATCATTACTTAATTTACTTTGATTTCTGCTCGTTTGATTTTTTTTTTTTTTTTTTTTTTTTTTTTTGCGGGCAGGTACCATTAGCCGACTAAGGGGAAATTATATTAACACATAAACGATCCGTCAAATATTTTATACACTGATATCCAATCATCCTACGAATTTAAGTTTAAAACAATTATTATAGCACTTTTAAATAAGTAGCGTTTGCATGTTAATCTCGAGATAGATTTGTTTCCTTTTTATTTCATGATTCCCCCCTTTTTCCTAAAAAGTGGGCTGTTCTGTCAGTGTCGATTCATTCAAGATTCATTACAGTTTTATGATTGTCGTGAATATCCTTCAATTAGAATCTAGGGTTCGCCCAAAATTCGAGATTCTTCTCCTTGGCGATCCAATCATAGCCCTCGATGGGCGGAGACACGAAGTACCGTTAGTTCTGTCCATGCAGTCACTCTGTGTGCCAAAGCGTAATCAGGAGCGCTATCAGCTGTGAGGAAATGCCAGTCAAAACAGAACGGAGACTGCCCCAATGTTAAACAAATAAGCTGCAGCAATAACTTTGCTTGCTGTTACACTGATCCACTACTCCAGTTCAGAGCGTGCATCACAGTTTAATATATATATATATTACCCACAACAGCAAACCTGTCTTCATACTTTACACAATGCTTTTTGATGCACTTTAGTTGCAACGTGTTCCTAATAAAGCGGCCAAACATTGCACGGTGCTATTTACCCTAATCTCAGTCCAAGCAGCTCAGTAGAAGCCTGGTAAACTGGCTCGTTCATTGTGAATTAGTCCACTTTTACTGATGTTCATTATTCAGGGTTTGAGGAGGAGAGATGTTGCTTTTTCCTTTTGTGGCACTTGGGGGTCCTTGTTTTTTGCAGTCGTGCTAAATATTTACCAATACAAACATGGCTTTAAATAGCTTGTGTTAAACAGGCTATACAAAAAACAACAACAAAAAAAAAAGCAGTGATGGTGCATACAGCTGAAAGGCAGGGGTGAACCAAACAGTCAATAAGGGTGGGCTCTTAGCTCTGTCTGCTCCCGGTGCAATTGTCCTTGCAACTTTCAGGACAGTGAGAGAGCAAAGAGACTTGCTTTGGGAAGGATTGGGGTCTGTTCAATCAACAGCTGCTGGAATGTGCAAACATGATTACAATGACAGGAACTGAGTCTGCAGGCACAGCAGGGCAAGGCACCAATACTATAAAACAATGACATGCAATCTTCTGACACAAGCGTGCATACAGCACATGAAGTAATGAGCGGACCGTGATACTCCATGTTGGGACCTGGAGCAGAGCACATACCAATCTGCCGCACCCTAATGTTCCACAATCTCATGGTTTGGCCTCCTTTGCGCTGTGTTGCAACGTGGGAAAATAAGAGTGTTAATCAGAGGCTGGAGGAGTTGGAGGAAATTCCAAGCGCTCTTCTTCTGACAATCTCAATCCAGAGAGAAGCACAGCCTTCCTCTGAGCACCTACATCACATGACAATATATTCTTGGCACCTCCCTCTATCTTTAAATACATACAGTAGAAAGGGGGGTATGTGGGGCTGGCAGAGTTCACAAGCCACATTGTCACATGATTTGAGGGAAGAAGGAGCTGTTCAGTCTCGGCACTTAGAAAAGATACCCAGACAAGCTCAAAGCAGCTCAGTGCCAGTTAAAGGCAGACTTAGATAAATACTGTAAAAACTCAAAATTAAGGACTCAGCGTGATGACTTCATGAGGGATTTTCTAAAAAAAAAAAAAAAAAAAAAAAAAAAACAAACAATTGACCTTAAACAGCATCAAGGGGCAATAGTTGGATCTATTTTTGGTCATGTGATGAAGTTTTAACCAATCACGTGCCAGACGTTTTTAAGGACTGAGTCATAAATTAATTAATTTTTAATATATAACTTCCTTGTGCTCCATCGTGTGGATGAGATGTTAAATCAATGTCCTATTGTAAGTGACTCTGCATATAATGCACAGTTCACAGCCTACCTCTGTAAAGTGCTTTGTGATTGTGGTCCACTATGAAAGGTGGTAAATAAAAATAAATAAATAAATATATATATATTCAATGTGTCTAACAGTTATTAGAACAAGTTGTAAACGTTTCTACTTAATGGCCTAATTATGTAGGACTCCTGCTGTAAATTAGACCGCATGCATCGAGTCCTATAATAAAACTACCCTATTGTCTTTGTTCAAAATTGTACCAAGGGTAAAGAAGCTAAATTAACCAGCTGCTTTATGACCCTAGCTGACTTTATCCAGGAAACACTGTGCAAGCCTCAAACCAGAACAGCCTCATTATTACATTGTGTAGTGCCCTGCTTTGTATCTGAGTATGTGCATGTGAACTGCAGAGGGTTCTCTTCATTACGATACAGAGCTGCCTCCACCTGGAAGCCAGCTCCCCTGTGTATTTATTATGGTGATATATTTGAATTGTGTGGTTCACCGTAGCACGAATTAGCAAATTGCTATAATTAGCAGTTCAGAGACCTTGCTGGATGTTGTGATGCGTTTCAGCTGTTGTGCAACTAGCGAGGGCTGCTGCCTGGCAACAGACGAGATTAAATTTGTTCAGATTCGATTTCATGTACAGGAAAAAAAAAAAAAAAAAGATATATCCTACACAGTTGGGTGTAACTGCATGAAATAAAGCACAGTAGTCAGTCGCCTGTTTTATTTTGCACTGTGTTGCACTGCCAGGTCACCTCAATAGGTTGTGTAATATTGCATTGGGCTACCGTCTGCCCGGTTCAAAGCCCTGGTCAGAGCCCTGGCACGACATGGCAGAGACTCCACAAGGTGCTTGGAGGTGAATTGGGTGGTGTTTATCTATTCCATCGTTAACGTGTCAAGCAATGGGTATGCAGAGGCAGAGGACAGTGCTGATGAGTCTGTGATCCAAGTCTATCCCAGGCATGCTCCACTGGATTGAGATCCCGGGATTGTGGCGCCCATGAAAGTCTCTGTCACGCACCTAAAGCCGTTTGTGCAAACTTCTGCCAATGTGGATGGTGGCACCATTCTTTGTGGACTTAAGAAAACTGCAGCATTTGTTCAGCCTTCCAGAGTAATCAGAGTACCCAGGGGATACCAAGGGAACATACCCCCCCCACAAACTTTGGCCAAACTTTTTAAAAGTTTTTTTTTATTGAAATCTAATCCAATAGGAATCCAAAAAAGCATTCTTCAATTCACATCATTTCTCATTGCATCAGATTATGCTGTTTTTATAACCCAAAATGTTGGGATGTGGCCAGCAACTTTCTGGTAATGGTGTGCCTCACAGCCACCGGGATGCTTTATGATGCAAATCCAGACCTTTCAGCTTCACTGCTGTATAAAGATCCCACAGTGTGATGTCTGGAATCGTCAGCTCCTCCAAACCACATTGCCTTCAGACTCCCCCGGGCTGAATTCTTCAATGCCGTGTGTGTCAGCACTCATTCTGCCTGCCATTCTTTGGTTTACACTGTCCTCTCCTGCTGTTCTAGAAATCCAGTACATTGCTGTCACAATCCCACACTGTGACTTCTGAAAGACGGTGCTTTATTGAGACTGGTGAAACACAGAATGCAGCAACAGCTGAACCGCAGGTAAATCCGCATTTTGTGAATAAAAAGATTGCCTTCAAAACAAAACGCTACTCTGGGGAAGAAATTAATTGAGCAAGCGAATAATATGAAATGAATCCGTGGAGATGGGCGTACTGCTAAAACATTATCAATATGTGTGTATTAACAGGGGCTTTAAAGTGCATTTCAGTTTTAAAATGCCTTGCACATCTCTACTTCACACTATTCATCTTATGCTTTCGTGCAGCTACAAGCTTTGCAAACCAGCCAGCATCTCTTTGCCAGTAGGGAGTTTATCTTAAGCATATCACAGAGCAATTATGCAACTCATGCTTCTCAATGAGGAGCCGATCGCCAGCAGGCAGTGTCCATCAGTGTGTTTACAGGAAATATAATTCATAATTCAGTCAGCACATTTCAGACAGCTGTTGAACATGATTTTTTTTTTTTTTTTTAGCAGCATTGTTGCCGTTGACAATGTCTCTTTGTTGGTGGGTGGAAAGAAATGCAGAATTAATGTACTGTACATCCTGACTTAATATTGGCCAACACAAAAACCTGGACTGCTTACCGGCACCAGCAGTCTTACGCATTTTGTTGGTATGGTACTGCCTTATGAATACTGAATGCTTTTTGAAGACTGTAAGTCCTTTAGGGTTAAGTACTGTAGTCCTGTAATATGCATGTGATGTACAATAATCACAGTCATGTTTGCATTATTAAATAGGCTACCAGCATCTGTACACTTTATTTTGAGATATAAAGATTATTTAGATTTAGATTTTTGATACAAGATCTGAACAGCTTGCAAGCATATGTGCATTTTAAAACTACAAAGGCGTCATTAACATAGTGGCCAGGGATTCATAATCAATTCCAATTGATTCTCTGTTTTCCACCTCGCCTCAGGGTTGGACTTCTCCTTGCGCTGTGTCCCTCAGTCCACTGAGTTCTACAAGGCCTGCCTGTGCTCTAAATCCCATTGCAAGTGGACTTTCCCAGCCCTCCTGGCTTGATGGGGACGGCACTATGGCATTAGCTCCCCCTGTCTGCTGTGCGGTACAGTAAAGTGCACTGGCTTTTTCGTTACATCCCTCGCCTGCCCTTCTGCTGCTTTCCATCAAATTGCCAAACGCCACGACCCATGCCTGCCTTCTCTCCTGCCTGCATGCCTTCCTGAGGCTAGATACACAACACTGCTCCAGTTAGGAGATTAGAGAGTGGGCAGGACAGGCTTCGTGTGTCCTCCTCCCACCCCTCCCCTCATTTCAATCTGAGTTCCGCTGGTCATCTCTCCAACAGCTCCCTGCTATTAGGGAGTGCAGCTTTGCTTACTGTAAATCAAAGCAAAACTGAAAAAAAAAAAAAAAACTTTTAAAATAATGGCCGCAAAATATTGATACAGTGACAGCATTAATTACCAGTAAGGCAAAGGGCAATGTTGTTTAATGAAACAGAATGATT
Organism: Polyodon spathula; assembly: GCF_017654505.1. NCBI lineage: Eukaryota > Metazoa > Chordata > Actinopteri > Acipenseriformes > Polyodontidae > Polyodon > Polyodon spathula. The sequence continues at coordinate 3,181,240 of NC_054569.1, read as the reverse complement.
CCTAATGGATCTCTGTTACACAAAGCTAAAAACAATTAAGACCATCTAGGACTGCCGTTGGTTTGAAACCAACTGAATGCACACGGTCTGTTGCCTAATTAACTGTGTAAGGGCAGAATGCTGTAACCTGTGACTAACCCTTCAACAAAACAAGAAGGGGTCCCACAGGACTGCCTAAAATAGTAACAGAGAAAAAAAACAAGACAAGACAACGTTCACCCTCAGCCGGCACTGAGCTCTCAATCTGCACCTACCACAAAGCACCCACATTAAATGCTATACACATTTAATATCAGGGACTAGCGCTTGAATTCATATGAATCGCATTCATCTTTATTGTTAACGTAGGCCAATCGAAATAAAAATAAAAATGTCCTATTAAACAAAAGCTTTGCCACCTCGTCAATAAAACGGTTCACATTCTTATTTGCAAAAGATTCGTAAGGGAATTCAAAACAGTAAACTGGGCTGTCGATTGACCAACAATGTATTAAAACAACCTCACATATTCATTTCTGACCCCTTCGACCCTGGGGGTCTGATTTTCCAATTACTAACTCACAGCTGAACACCCCTAGTGATCATTTCTAAACACACCTGACTTCAGAAGTTCAGTTATCGGAGCAGAAGTGAGCCACCCTGGTTTAGAAATACTGATCTAAGCATGAAACAGCAATAGAGAAGTATGCAGTGATGACACACTCATGTCATGACACGATATGATACATATCACGATATGGATCACAGTGGGCTACGTGTGTAAGAAGATCAAATGGTCCTTTATTGATGGACTGATATGCTAATGACCGAAATGTTAACTAAGTTAGAGAGAGTTGGTATTCATACCAACTATAAATCACACTAATTCTTCAGTGAAGAGCCACTTGGTGAACTACAATGAGCTATAACGGTCTTGTGTCACAACACAAGTGATTCAGACCTCTTACAATAAGATACATCATGTAAATAATGCACAACAATTCATCAAAAGACGGTGAATCATTCCACCCCTAATGGTATCCATTTTAATACAGGTAAAATAAAACACACAAGAAGGCAGGTGTGTGCGTGTGCACGTTGTCGTGTCTGCTTGGAAATGAAGGCAAATCTAATAATGAAATCACTTACAGTATGTGGGTCAGGGACGCAGGCTTCTTGGTTGATTAAGTGAAGTACACAGATGATTAAACTGTTTATATAGTTAGAAATGCATCAGCATCCCTCAGCACAAGAAAAAGAAAGCGAGCCATTAATCTTCGCTAAAGTCCATTAAGATGAGAGGGGGTGCTATTTATACCACTGCAGCCCGAGAGCTTTGGGATCACTCTTGAAAAGACTGAATACAACTATTAATGCAAAGACAGCTTCAACCGTACAACATGCAGGGTAGTGTAAGGCTTTGCTGTGCGGTATACTGTATGTGGTTCTATTTTTATAGAGTAAGCACATTGTGTTCTGCATGGTACGTGTGTTTGGCAGGTGTGTACTTGCAAGTGCATTAACAGCAATGTTCAATTAAACCACCTTACTATGCAAAAAGAAAAGCAGAACATGGCTTTCAAAACGTTCTCACCAGGATTAATTCACGATTCTCAATGGTGTCAACATCCCAAAGATTCAGCATTCGACAGGTCGCCTTCAACACAAGATTACTTGGAGTTTGTCGAGATGTTTGCAGATGTACGCCAACACAGAACACCCTCACAATCCATCTCTGATGCCCTGCCTTTTGATTTCAAACCCAAACAGAGGGCAGCAGATCAGCGACAAAAGCGTGCGTTTATTAAGATGCCAGATGGAAACGAAATAATCACAGCCATTGCTTCATCAGCCCAGTAATTATAACTAACGACTGAAGCAGCTGTACAAGGAAGTTTCATAATTATATACAGTATAGCAATATTGTTGACAATGTATAAACAGTGGCATTATGAGTTTGGAAAGAATGGTACTTGCTGCTTAGTTGAAATTAACTAATATGCCAGCATATTCCATAAGGAGTTATTTCAGTTTCCAAGGAAACAAACACGATTTTATTGGCTCACGACTGCCCAGTTTTTGTGAATTGTCTTGCTTTCTCAAGATTTTTCATTCATTTTCTTTTCATAGAACTTCACAGATGGCGTTTCATCAGGAGGGACATAAACACTGGACACATATTTCATAGGCATTCCTTAACATCAATACATATCAAATCTTCAGGCATTCTCTGTGTTAACCATTTCACGACTGGAACGACAGGTTTCAAATACCTATGGTGGGGCAGATACAGAAGGCTGGTTCTGAATTTTAAAATCCTTGGCGGTAGAAACATAAATAAATCAAGGCATTTTAATCATATGCAATACAGCTCTTTTTATATTTTTGACATGTGTTTAATCTATTCATATTTCGTCATAAAAAGTAGTTTGCACAGTGAATTCACAAGGCTGTGAAGTTATATAAATGACAGCAGCCTTACCACCCGACTGAACACGAATGTGATTGGTGTGAAATGCCATCCTATCCACAAGAACTATTAACTCTGCATATACCCATTCGTTCCTTGAGATCAGAAAATGCTGAATTTTTAGTTCCAAAAAAATCGTCTTAAATCAACTCAAGTCAGGGCTTTTTGCTGTCGTGCTCCTCATTTCGGTCAAGATCAGGCAGGTTGAGACATTGGATTCTTTTAAGTCTAAACTGAACACATGCTTTTTCGAATGTGCTTTTATATAAATGGCCGGTACTTGTTTTCCTTTTCAAAACTCAATTGTGTTTTTCTCGTATCTTTTGATACAAAGCCCTCGGCGGGTGTAACTGACTTACTACTTAAACACCCTCTTAAAATAGAAAAATTAAAAAAAAGAGTGCCCTGGCACTGCTGCCTGCACGAGTTCACATCATGCGTCACTTTAATCAGGCTAATTAGCACAGCTCTTACAAAGTGACAAATCGACTAATTACAATGTAATATCAGTTCTTTGCTGCTTCAGTGGCTAAGTAAAAAACAAAAATAAATACAAAAATAGAGAGTGTGGTTACTCTGAAGATAAATGATACAGGAAATAAAGAATGCTGTTAAACCACCCCACCACCGCCCTGCGTACAATACTAGAGCTTCCTGTTCAGTGATCTTACCATCACCTACAGCGCAACGAAAACGAGGAACTCAAGAGGCTCTCTAATCTGATTTCACACAACCCAGTTAGACTACCTTGCCTGAGGTAACATTCGGTAATCAGTATTATCTGCTTTGGCATGGTTACTCCTTGTGGAATACCTGTAATTACTATGTCAGATGTCAAAACTCTTTCAGCATATTTCTTGTAATCCCAGAGGGCCAGCATGTATCACTAGAGCCAATGTTGGATTAAACTATATATGGTCTTTTCATAGAAACGGTCTGCTTTTGGGTTTTTTTTTTTTTTTATCAGCCAGGAAGCTGTTTCACTTTTCCACACAATATAAAGCAGCCTTGTTTTATGACTCCTCCAGATTGCACCTCCAAGCACCCTGGAACAACAGTTCACAGCAGAGCAATGAACTCCCGCCTAGCTGGAGGAGCTTTCTGAGAACAGCTACAGTGATTCTGCAGCCACTGCCAAACAGACACAAAACTCTTACAAGGGTTAGAAAGAGCTCCATGTGGCCACAGCTCTCATACCTCGAATGACCATAAAACACAGCTTTTCTACAGAAACAACACATACCTCTTGACATCAAGAAAGGAGCAATAAAAGAGCATATCCAGGCCAGCGAGTGGGATTACCGTTTCAGCAGACCTCCTGCAACCTTCACTTAATCTATCTGTATCTGTGCGAGAGCAGCAGTTCCCATAGAGATCGTCAGCCTTTATAATTAATATTTTATTTCCGGTTTTTAGTAAAGAAGGTTTTTGCATTTAGGAAAAAAAAATTGTCAAGCCCCATACTTTCAACTTTTGCAATATTGAGGGGAATTCAGGCTGTTTCCCCGAATCACTTACACCCAAAGTTGCATTTGAGTGCTTTAGTAAAAACTGTATCTGCGTTTTGGAAAAAAAGAAATTAAGCCTCACATATTACTCACTTAACAAGTTGGTCAATTTTGCAAATGTTTCAAATGCTGTTTGTTTGTTTTTTTTCTAGATGTGATTACAGTAGTCCCTGATTGTAATCAAATGTAATCACTACAGCCAGTCCCTTGTTAAAGTTTGCCATGGTATTTTTGCATGCTATCTTTGCAGTTTCGTCATGCTTCTCCTATGATTAGACTGTAAGTTTTTTTTTTGTTTAAACATGCTTCACCTTACCTCTCTGGGCTGTAGTGCTTGCCTATGCTTAACCATGTGTTCACTATGCTTCATCGCACATTCCAGTGCTTTTACTATGGGATATTTATAAGAGCAAAAACACTCTAAATCACTTTGTGTTTGTTCCATTATTATTATCCTACAATGGCAATGCCAAAGATCTCTTCGAAGGGACAACGGTTACACAGCTGCAAGGAACTGAGACATCGGTGGACTGATAGCACACTGGTAACATTCCAGTGTGTATCAAAAAGTTAAGAAACACTGGTGTGCTTAGCTTTCTGTGTTGTACATAAATACCAAAATGAGTTTCATTGCCAATTTTGGACTTGAATGTGATAATGCGCTTTAAAAAAGGAAAGAAAAACTCGCAGCTCTTCAACTTGAAAAAGCTCTGGACTATCATGCATGAAATGTTGCTGATGTCTCAGCATCTCTTGTGAATTACTTTCACTGAAACTGACACAGAGTGTTGCAAATAATCCAAGAAGCTGCCACTTGTCTAATTGGCCCTTTGGGACTGAACTTTTCTGCTGTGATTTAATGTGTTGTAGAAAACTCCAAAACACCAAGCAATGATGCAGCAGAAGAGCGGTTCCTTACTGGAAAGATCTTGAGCCATGTGCACATATGTAAATAGTGCTTTCTAGTCTCAATAGCCATCAGCTCTGAATAGGAATTGATGGGATAAAGCTGAAAGTGACAGAAGGCAAATAAAACCAAACAGAATCCAAAGTCCTCTGAATCCACCCCTGCCATATCCTGTACTGAACATATTAATAGTTGTTCTGTCTTTTTCTTTTTCTATACATGCCTACTGTAGAGTATGCACCTGCAGGGCACATATGCACACCTGCCCTGTCCAGACAGGTAAAACAAAGTAGAGCTGCAGCCTATCGTCTGCACGAGGAACACAGCACTGCTATTTACAGCTACAGTGTATTATTAGAAACCATTAGTTCCTTCTGAAAGACGCAGTGACACTGCAGAAACAAACACACGTTTTTTTTTTTTTCTTGGTTAATGACTTGAGATTTTTTTTTGCAATTATGGTGAGAATAAGAAATGCAAGGCTTCGATTTTGACAACTCCAGAAAGCATTAGCAGTAGATCAGCTTTTTTCAAGTTTGTCACGAGACCAGAGTGCTGCAGCTGACATGCAACACTGCAATACTAATGTACAGGTTGGAGAACTGATGCAATCAAAACCCACTACTCTGTGCCCTCAGGCTCTGCTTTTGAGTCTTATTTCCATCCCTGTTAAATGTTAAGAGAGACAAAATGATCTTTCCCTAGACCGCGTGAGAAACACACATGCCAGTCGCCAAAAAACGGAGGAAATCTGACTTAGATGTGCAGTACGAACAAAAGGAACGGACGCTGTTACACTGTCATGATTCTGCTCTACAATGAAATTAGGATTTAAATTCAGGTTGAGCGCTGGTATTCTCCTCGGAGCACGTTTTAACTGTGACGGCCGAGGACTGCAAGAAAAATCAGACCAAATCTGTTTATTGGTCCCGGATTAAATTGACACAAGAGATGTGTTAAATTAGCCCCAAGTGCTTGTCTCCTCTGCAGCTCTCCACTCCAGCTATCTGAGTCATGTACTGCAGGAGCTGACACTCAAAGGTGATGCATTAGGCTGATCAATGGGAATATAATAGCTGGCGAGTGCTGGTATTCAGCGGTCACTGGGGTTCTCGTAATTCCAACCCACGTGGAGACTTACAACCTAATGGGCCTGATTCACAAATCGTTATTCAAAGGCTGTTTGGATATTTTAAACAAAATTTGAAGATTGCTAATGGCTTTATTAACAGAAGACTGGAAGAGTTTTAGGTATATCAAACTTCATTTTATTGATGGAATGATTTTTCCTAGCCAGCAATACAAGGGCATTCTGTATCAGTCCTCGCTACCTGCCAGTCAATAAATACACGTGACACACATCACATCACCACCTGCATACTGCAATTACTATCGCAGCATTAGTACTGCATATCATTACACCCCTACAAAACGCAACGGGATATTAAACAGTTAGATTATTAAACATTAAGAAAATGTTGTCATAAAGCACACAGCCCTTTAATCTAGTGTGTGCTTGACTGCACAATGCTATATTGATGGATCGTACTGGTAAGTACTGCTGTTACAGCATCTGTCCTCAGGAATCCTTATTAGATCTTCTCTGTGCATTAAAATTCTATCCTGCCAAGGCGGTGTTTGGGAAAGGTGGCAAACTGCTAGGTCTAGGCAGTTAAATAAAGTTACAGGGTTTGAACTACATGTTGTATTAAATTCACAGGCGTTTGATCCAATGAAACCGCAAATCCAAAACTGTACTCTCCTCATCTGAGTGAATAATTCGCAAGCACACTTTGTTAAACTATAGGAGTCAAACGGCTGAACGCTTCATCACTGAATGGGCAGGACTGGTTAAGTAATAGATGAGCTTGCTTCAGGGAAGTGTTAGTGAATGGCACGGTATTGCAGGTTAAGGCTGTTGTGACATATTAAATTTCTAGATACTGGTGCATTCCAAAATTACACTGGAATCTCGTATATGCACATTGGCAAGCTGAGACCGTTACACATGCATTGTGGGCTGGGTTAAAATGAATGCAATATGGCAACAAATTCATGAAAATATTTCTGATATTCAGTTATATAAAAGTGTGTCAAGTTATCTGAACTGAAGCCACCCAGCCAGCACCACACATACTAGGACTGGGAGGATGAGCGCTCCGATTCAAACCAAAAGGACATTGGTTTTCATCTCCGAATGGTTCGTTATAGGAAGAGCCTCACAGTCAGCAATGTATTTATTCACTGCTGTGAAGGTGGATTTGGTTACGAATGCACATGATTCTACAGCATGTGCTACAAGCAAACTACCCAGAAAAAACCCCTCTACAGGGGCGATAATAGACTAGCTTATTTACTAGTAAGCCTTTGTAATTTATATCAGCCTTGGGGAATACCAACCACATCTAAAAGGGTATTTGAGAAAGTTTATTCAGCTGCTTCCCCTGCTGTTACACAGCTAGCTGGGCCATGCTTCAGTTGAGGTGTTTTTCCATTATTCAAAGCAGGGATTGTGTGCTGGGTTCAGAATCCTCAGGGCGCGCGGGAGTTCAGGACAGGTCTGCTGTGGTGCTGAATGGACAGCTCTCATTACCACGGCTCAGAACTGTTATGAACAAGCATCTCCCTTAGTGACTGCTTGAGTATTATGCAGCAAAGCAAGGCCAGTAACAAAACACACATTACTTTGCGCATTTGAGCAGAAAACAATGCACGAAACAGGCCATTCCTGATGTGGAAGGTATTACTGCAATAATGGACCCTTTCCTCACAGCCTTACCCTGCTAAACTCCTCCAGACGTGTCTAGAACAGCCTCCTGAATACCAAGCTTCATTTTAATCAGGATCTCTTCAGTGAAGTGCTCAGATACATTGCTGTCGTTCTGTTTAGTGTATTAAGCTGATCTAGCAGTGTGGGGTTACATAAAACTACATGGCATTTCTGCTTCTGCTTCATTTTACAGTCTATCGACTTCTTCCTCCGGGGAAAGAAAGCTCCATTAAAATTCCTTTGTCAACTTTTCCTTGGGGCGCCCAGAGTTCTAAAATCACGTTTTTGTGGGTCATGAATTTGGGTCACAAGATTTAATTATTGCATTTTAAAGCAATAGGAAAACATCTGGTAACCTTGTCCTTTAGAAAAACGCATAAAAAAAAGATGTTCTATTCAATGTCATCTTCTGCATCTGTATTCAGCCCTTGAATCAAAGAGCAGCATTGCCGGTAGCACAAAGACTGGAACAGCTCTCCGGGTTTTTATAAAAGGCTTCACGCAATTCTTCTAAAAGCATTGCAATGCATTTATAGTGCCATCATATCATTCTCTAGAGGAACAAAAATAATGATACCATTCAGAGGCTGCAAGTGTGTGGCCCCAACAATTCCTGGTCACGATTTGGCTTTGGAGCTCTCAAGTTTTTGTCTTGGGGCTTTACCCTTTAATCTGACCGGCTGATCAAGGGAAAGGTTTGAGATTTATTCTAAATCGTGTAACACAGCATACCCTTTCGTGCATTACATGTCTCTGGAGCGAGTATACTGCATCTGTGGTGTCAAGAATATTCTCAAGTATTAATGGGCTCTACTCTCCTCTTGAGGCACACTGCGTCTTGTAAGCCATATCACAAAGCAGCAGGTTTTAGGACTTAAGAAAAAGCTATCAGATAAAATAATGCCACAACTCATTAGGGGAGCAGTAAGAGCCAGTGTCTTTGAGCAGGCAGTCAACCGTTTGAACATGGAAGAGGAAAGACACACTGTTCATCTTGAGGGCAACGAAAGCAATTGGAAAACAAGAGATTTCAGACTGAAGCAGCAAGAGCCGTATCGCTGTTTCCATTTACTGTTCCCAGCAGTGGATCATTACTTTGCATAATCAGATGTTTACTGTGTACCGTTTAAGGGTCCGTTTGAAAAAAAAAATCGGTAATAATTCAACTGGGTGTCATAAAAACGTCAAAAAGTAGTACAAAATGGTACTATATGATACGTAAATGGATCCAGATGCTAGTGACGACGTAGGGTTGTGTCGTCTTTATTTGTTTCTCCGAAATGCACTACATTGGCAAAAAAGTGACCCTAATCTCTTGGACATCGTCCCTTGTGTTGTACACTGGGTTTCAATTAAGATGAACAGTACAAGTAACGGTGGGCAACATACCTAGGAGCCTTTTCTTCCGCTAAAGAACCATCGTGTAGATAGCTTGGTCATAGAAGGTCGCTTTAGTCCTGTTGACATCTTTTCCCAGTGGTGGAAGACGCGTGTTGCAAATTCCAAATGGTGTGGTACTATTCCACGCCAACTACACCGTTTGAATGACAGGTGAGTGAACATAGAAAGATAAAGGCTCCCTAAACGTACATGTGAACAAGAGTCATGAGGACTTCGTCCAGAGGACTTAACTCAAAACGTACACAAGCCGTGTATTGGTTTAGTTATAAGATTCGTCTAACCGGGTCGGTGTCCAAAATCATCACACCTCCTTGTTACGTGGAAAGCGTACTAATTAAAAACAGGTCCCATGTTATATAACCGTAATTCACAAAAGCAAAAGTTCGTCCACCCTCTGTGGATCCCCCTCGTCATATTCTTTCCAATTTGAGGGTCACACATCCGAACCCTACAACAGACAGGTAATATATTCAACTGGACCAGTAACAGAGGTGACGAAAAGGGTACCAATCCGTGTACATAAATGGTATTACACGGTAATAAAATTATACGAATGGGTACGAAATGTTATGGGAAGTGATGGCAAACTTACTGTATACTTTGCTATGCGTGATCAAGCAGGTTTCATAGTGCTGACACACAATCACTGCCTGATTAAGGCAGTAACGCAATGCTCGGCAGGTTCCATTGAAAACAGCAAGAAATAGGAAACTGTCAGGGCATAGAAATGAGCACCTTTCACCAGAAAGGATTGCACCAAGATTTAATGGAGCAAAATGGCAAAGCCTGGGTAGTTTTATGAAAGCACACCAAACACATGGCAATTCCCAGGCAACTTTTTTTTTTCTGGCATTATAAACGTTGACCACAGTATTTTTTCATGTTTTTACCATGATTATACTATGCATTTACCATAGTCTACGATCCCTGCTGCATCCCACACAGCAGAAATAAACAAATCACTAACAGTTCCTGGGATTAAGAACCCTAGCAGACCGACAATAGCTGACCAAAGTGTATTTCTACTTGTATAGTTCCTTGGTTGTATGGATCTTTGCAAGGAGAAAAGAAATGGCGATTTCTTGTTAGCAAATCTATCGATACTTGTCCAGTTATATTCCAGCGAAATCATTGCAACAGCCTTAGAAACGGGTCACCACATTTCTCCACAACGTTAAGTTTACCACATCAATGATAAGGTGCGTTGATGTGGCAAACTTACTGTCCAATCACTTTGTATATTTATATTCGTACGAGGGATTCTGCATGTATCACTTTTCTCATTACTCCTGAAGCAGGTCTCCCTGAATTTGAATTTGAATGTGTTGGCACATAACAAAAATCATATTATTTCATAAGCAGATGAGTTCAAGCAGGTTTAGTAGTGCTGGAGACAATGCACCCATCGCATTGATTAACCTTTTTGCTGCCAGTGTACAATATATTGGACATTGAGAAAATAGCCATTAAATAGGTATGGGAGCACACCTAGGGCAGTAAAGGGTTAAACTCCCACGTGTGTGGCTTGGGATGTTGTTCTGTCCATTATATAAGTTGACTGGTCATTTCTCCACTGCTTTTCCCATGGTTAGGCAATGTATTTACCATAATGTGCCATTATTTTAATATGCTTACCCATGCTTTACAATACCTTCACTGTGCTTTATTATACTTTGCTATGCTGTTACTATGGAAACATTCATAAGGTCCTATAATGATCAGCTTTGCTCCTCCCACATCTCCTCAGAAATAGCATCTTCTACCTGCCCACTGAAACCAGCTCACTGAATCACTCATGATGTCTTTAATTAAAACTGCCTTGGTAGCATTCTCTTTGCTTTAGAGATTTTTTCTTTTGGTTTACCATGATAAATGCATAGTGCAGTGTGATAAGGCATAGCCATGATAAATGCATAGTGCAGTGTGATAAGGCATAGCCATGATAAATGCATAGTGCAGTGTGATAAGGCATAGCCATGATAAATGCATAGTGCAGTGTGATAAGGCATAGCCATGATAAATGCATAGGGCAGTGTGATAAGGCATAGCCATGATAAATGCATAGGGCAGTGTGATAAGGCATAGCCATGATGATGCTAAACAGGCACAGGTATGCCAGGTAAAGAATAGAACAGGGCTGCAGCACAGTACTATTATAACATTTATAGTAAATGTATTGAATGAAAAAAATACTCATTTCCTAAGCTCAATAATACAGCCGAAAAACAGAGTCATTTTGATTTGACTGGGTTCTCACTGGAGAAGCACAGAACTTACCTGAGTTCAAGTCACAGTGTCATCCTGGATTCTAGTAACTATGTGACAATCAGTCACTGGTGCTGGATATACTGCTGCTGCTGCAGCATGTGCAGTTTGCATTCCTCATGCAGTCATGTTATGCACTTTTGCAAGCCAAGAACTCAGCAATTCATGAAGTCACTAAACTGACATCTCCTTCCCTAACAGACTATAAAGTGAAAAGCCACGCTTGCCAGACCAGTTTCCTTGTCGACAATGAATAGATTTCATGGTGCAGGCCTTATCATTCAAACGAGGTCTGAGGTGTACCACAGTATATCTGCCCCAGGGAGACTGCCGTAATTAACCTTAGGATACAAAGATCATTTGTTTCCTTCAGAGGTGGAAGGAAGGACAGGCTGGTTAATTGACCTGCTGGACCACCTGATTGATTTGACAGAACTGACCCAAGTTTCACACAGTGCTGCTGTATGCAACAGAGACGCAGAGCTGCGAGTTGAATGAAGCGTTTCCTACTTATATTGTACAGACACAAAGCCAGAGTGGCTCAAAAGGACCTTCAAATGAGGAATGACTTAACTTGGGTGAGCCCTGGACAAAAACTGGGTGGTGTTCAAACCAGAGCACTGGTTATACTGGAATTGAAACCTTTCTGTTCCTGGTAACTCCGTTCACTTAACATGTTCAGACTCAAACCTGTGTCTTCTGTTACGCAATAAAACTGTTTAAAAACCAGAATTTCCAAAAATACTGATTCACCAAACATACCAAACTATATCAAAAAGTATTATCACTATTATTAGTAGTATTATTAAACTGCCAATTTATAATATAATTTGTGCTGTATAATGTTTTAAGTAACAATGCACATTTCAAACCAAATCAAAATATATACTGTACACACACACACACACACACACACACACACACACAGATATGACAGCATTGTATGTTATAACATGCGTACTATGCAGTATACATTACAACAATAGAAAACTTACCTTGATTTGGAGTAAAAGTGCACTGTTCAAAAAAACAAACCGCAGCTCATGAAACCGGGTTTTAGAAGAGAAAGCCATTCCATTAGCATGCCTTTTAATTCAATTCAGATAACTGTACAGGGGCTGAAGTGATATCCAGCACTAGATAAGAATCCCTCACTACACTAACAAACACAGTATATATACTGTCAGAAACCCAGGAAAGCAGAGGATTCCTCTCTTTCCCTTGTAGTGTGTCTGTCCCAGTACACCGGCACAGGGGATACTGCACACTCTCCCTCACTCGCATCAAGACTCCTTTCTCTGCCTCCCTCCTTCTACCAGCTCCATCCGCTACAATACAGCTTCCTGCTGTTAACACTTTATCAACCAGAGCAGAGCGAGAGACCAGAGAACATAGTGATCAGTATGCAACTAGACACTGGAAATAAATACAGAGAGACAGAGAGAGAGAGAGAGAGAGAGAGAGAGAGAGAGAGAGAGAGAGAGAGAGAGAGAGAGAGAGAGAGAGAGAGAGAGAGAGAGAGAGAGATTAGAGCCTGTTATTTTGGTATTATTTAGCACAAATCAGCTGTTTTTCCTGTACAGTACGTATAGCTGACCTAGTTCAAGTCTGGAAAATGTACAGCCCTTTTGTCTTCTTCACTTATACATGAATGTGATGGTTAGAAAAGAGAGAAGCCAAATATCTGATCAAAGAAACGAAAATGGGATAGACACTCTACCTTCCAACAGTAACTGTGTATTGCAGATAGATGTGTTAATAAATACACTGCCTGCTGAATCTGCTGTTAGCAATTCTCCTCTCGGTTACATGCATTATTAATATCTTCCAAGATGTCACCGAATATCTGCTTTACAATTAAAAACAAATATTTATTTTATTTATCACAAACAAAAAACTGTTTTCATAACCCAACAAATCTGACATAATTCCATAACACAGTGCCATATACAAAGATGCCCCTTTCAAACCTGTGTCTCCTTTTATGAAACGGTACATATGGTACATATATACATACATATATGGTACAAACTCAAATTTAATCGTCACGGAACAGTTCTAGAGCGCTGTTGTCTAGAGCAGTTCCAAGATTTCCACGCTTTAGTTTAGTCACAGAAACAAACTCATGAATTGCAGCTTATCAAAAAGAGCCCAGTATCTATACACAAGAGCCTCATTCTGCAGACTCAGCTATGATGAACGTATGAAGCTGGAGGTTTTAAAGGTGGACCCAGACGCCTCTGGAGAGAGGGGAATGTTTGCTCATCTCTTTCTGGCAGCTGGAAGGCGGGCTGAGAGGGGCGGTGGTGAATGATCGCTGGGGAGCGTGTGAGCGGCGCACTGTTCCCTGGAAAGCTGTTCAGCAATAACAGGACAGAGAATGGAGCGGGACTCAAACCCAGACAACACTGTCGACTGAGCTTTCAGAGGGAGCCTTTTTCATTTTGGTTGTGACTTACATCATTCAAAGAGTTGGGTTTTTCTGATACTCAATCCAAACACAAAAAATGTGAATTGCAGATCTCAAACAGAGCGTACACTCTTTGTGATATTTTAAATAGGTCGACAGAACAGCTGAAATTACCTGCCAGTTTCAAATAACAGAAGAACATTATCCAATTTTTGTCTTTGCAGAGAAATAATTTGCAGTGCTCAACATTAGAACATGTCTTGGGAAATGTATACAAAACGGCAGACAGAGTGAACACATAATTACGCTAAAAAAAAAAAAAAAAAAACACCCAAGGCTTGTAATGATTAGGGGCATATGATTATTTTTAATAACTTTGTCTTGCTTCATTAGTCATTGATCTAATTAGGCTTGATTTTCTATAATGAATACAGTAGCAAATGAAACAAAGAACGTGTTGTAGGTCTGGTGAAGGATTAGCTTTGCAGTTCCGTACTTAAATGGCTGGTTTCATAGATACTAATTAGCACTAACCTGGTTCTATGAAACCAGCCACAAGTACAAACGCTCCCTAAATATGTATAAGCGTTATATTTAAACTGCAATTTTATGACTTCTTTTTGATTTTGTGTTTCATTCCTTTGTGAAAGTGCTATATATATAAAGTCAATTTGATTGATTGGTTGACTAATTGAGATGCTGTACATAAGCTACTAAATGAATCAAGTTATTTGTAATTACCATCAGTTATTTCAGTATAGCTGTACAATGCACTGCTTCTGAACTGTGGATTAATAGCAGTTCAGAGTTTAAGCATATATATATATATATATATATATATATATATATATATATATATATATATATATATATATATATATATATATATATATATATATGTCTTACTGTTCTCAACCTGCATCCACAGATTGATGAGAGTGCGACTGGGGCTGGATTCATTTAAAGCATCTTGACACTATCACTGCCTAATGACAGAGTGTCTTTGTCTCTGTAGTGCCACCATGTAATGCAATTCAAGAGTTCCCATTCATCAGAATATATGAGATCGGTGGCACGCTAATTCATTTATACCGTAAAACATACACCTTGTGATTTAGACTTGGAGTGTTTTAGAAAACTAAAGACACACAATGTCTTTATATAGTGCAGAAGGATTTCTTATTTTAATGCATTTGTTAAAATTGCTTCAGGAATGGCAGCTATCGTCCCATGTATATGAAATCGTGTCGAACCCTCATTTTAAAATGTAAAGACATGCCCTCAGTTTCCACACTCTGCTCGGAGGCAGTAAACTGAACCTCCTAGGTTATTCCATCTCACCTTGGGGTCAGATCCTGATGACGGGGGTCAGGGTTAGAGTGAAGAGATTCAGAGACTTGCTAAAAAGCCCCTCGCTGGCTGCAAGGCATGTCCGTCATTAGGAGAATCGAGCAGCTGGTTTGAGGCATTAGTACACACCACCATTTACAAGCTAACTGCACTTCAGAAATCAAACATAAAAAACACAGGTAGGCTGCCCGAGATTTCCAAGCCAGGGCATCTAATAAAAGGTAAAGCTCTGTCCGGATCAGCCTTGTAAAAAGCTGTGTTCCCCTAAGGGGGTGAGTAATAGGGAGATGCATTGTGCACATCACATGAAAAACAGCATGATTCTCCACCCACGCTAAACCACCTCAAAATACATGCAGTGTCAAATCATTTATTTTAGTTTTGTACTGTAAAATTAAAATGAGATGAGAAATAGCCTCTGTGTGCTATTTCAGAACCGTCTCTGCTCCGCAGAACAATGAGACTCAAGAGACCCAAGGATGAGGTCCAGCCGAGGCCAGCTGAAGCGACAGAGGCCGGGTCTTTTATTAGCTCTTCTTGTCAATACATCTCAAACTGAAGCTGCTCCCTCATCCATCTTACTTTCTCATCCTCTGTGCTTCCTGTCCTTCGGGTTTCTTGGTGCACAAGCAGCTGTGCCAATTAGTGAGCTGATGGGTTTATAATGTGGGGCGGGGTGGGGCTGTATTTTTGATCCTGGAACATCTTTGAACAAGCATTGCAAACACACAGTCAGTCCTTGTCCCCATTACAGCATATTACAACAACAACAAAAATGTTTTTTAGAAATACTGTACCAGTATACTGTACCAAATACTGTACCAAACACTGTACCAGTATGTTCCACCTGAGCACAATCTCAACTGTTGGTACATAATTAAATCAGCTTATGCCAAAAATGGGTAAATCTGATTAAAATAACTTGCATACTTTTGCAGCTGCTGAACGCTGCATTTCTTAACTATGTTACCATAGAAACCCAGCGTATGATTTGGGCACTTGCTGAACTAGAGGTGAGGAAGAGTTATCAAAGGGTACAAGAGCAGGTCAGGCTGGTTCTCATGGAAACAATAATAGCCTGTTTTCTGTCAGCTGGAACAGAAGTTTATTCATTGAGGGTTACAGCTCTACGCACTGTAGTACCTGTCTATTCACAGTGGAACAGAGTGCACAGTGTTAATTCATCGTTAAGGAGCTATGGTGAATAGAAGACGTTGGCATCTGGAGCACGTACCTGCTTACATGTTTTCTCCATGTGCCAGTCTCTAGTACATTTGCTTCGGAGGACAGCCAATGACTTGGGAACGTTACTGATACATTTCCAATGCCTTGGATAGGATGCGGTCAAACGCCGCTCCGAAAGAGCCAGGCTCCCTGCACACAGACAGTTTGTGAACAAGCATTTTACTATCCAATATAAATCAGGCTGAAAACGCACAGCTCTAACCAGCACACTGTACAAGCTTACCCAACAAGGTATCAGCAATACAGAATCTTACCATGTACTGACGCAGTCTACATGTGTATGCATGGTCTAAATCATACCAGACCACCCCTGAAACAGCAAACAAAGGATAATGAATAAAGTAATGCAAAAGGCTGGCAGTCATTAAGATAGACTGTGCATCGAATGATTGGTTGTTTCTTCTTGGAGCAAAAAAAAACTTCTTTGTTTCTTCTTGGAGCAGCCATGTCAGGTTGTAATATTAATGATGATTGATTGAAAAAGCAGTTGCTTATTGGTTTTTTCACTTATGAGCAGTCAAGGGAAACAGGTTGAGAAATGATTTGATATAAAAACCACAGCGTGATCGTACAAAAGGAATGTGGCAGAGATACACTCTGAAACACAGAGAAGAAAATGTAGCTGCTGAGACGCTCCCTCATAATATACTGGGTGTGTGTGTGTGTGTGTATATATATATATATATATATATATATATATATATATATATATATATATATACACACCAGAGTCTCAAAGAGGGAAGACTATTGTTACCGACAGGGGGCTATAAAGCCCGAAGCTGCAGGCTGAGGTCAATGCACCCTGGAGCTGCAGGCTGAGGTCACTGCTCCCTGGAGCTGCAGGCTGAGAGCATTGCACCCTGGAGCTGCAGGCTGAGGGCACTGCACCCTGGAGCTGCAGGCTGAGAGCACTGCACCCTGGAGCTGCAGGCTGAGAGCATTGCACCCTGGAGCTGCAGGCTGAGGGCACTGCACCCTGGAGCTGCAGGCTGAGGGCACTGCACCCTGGAGCTGCAGGCTGAGAGCACTGCACCCTGGAGCTGCAGGCTGAGAGCACTGCACCCTGGAGCTGCAGGCTGAGGCACTGCACCCTGGAGCTGCAGGCTGAGGGCACTGCACCCTGGAGCTGCAGGCTGAGGCACTGCACCCTGGAGCTGCAGGCTGAGAGCACTGCACCCTGGAGCTGCAGGCTGAGAGCACTATAATGCCGCAGAGCGAGCCAAAGCCGCGACAACACCTTTCTCTTCTCAACTGATCAGACAAATGAGGAAAGTGCAGAGAACGAGTACAAAGTAAAAGTTTGTGTGGTTTTAATTATGACTTAAAACCACACAACACTTCTGCTACGAGGTGGCAATGCATCCCACAGTCTGGGAGCACAGTGAATCTGTCCTGTGGGAGGCACAGCAGGCCTGCATCAGAAAGGTACAAATGAAAACAGTTCAGCCATATTCTGATGGGTATACAATATCCATTCACACTACTGCACTGTGTTCACAGGAAACAATCCTCACATTGTATGTGAGAGACTGAACTGGACTTAATAAAGGCAGATCGTTGGTAAGAGTTTGCGTCCAGCTATTAAGCATTACTAAATCTCTGGCATTGTTTAATATCTGCACACAGCATTTTTTTTTGGTAATAATTGCATTACAGTAGGTGCCACTTGCTGAGGTAATAAAAACCAAGCTAATAAAAGCGTATTTCCATGTCAATCTGATCAGCAGAGAGACCTCTCAGCCCAGCACGGTTCCTTGTGTTTTCTATTGGAACAGAACTCTTCTTTGGTTCTGGCTCAGTTCCACCTTGTAGTCACACCTCATGCATGATTGACAGCTGCTTCTGATGCCGTACCTTGTGTCTGTTTGTGTCTGAAAGAGGAAAGGTGGGCATGCTAGTTCTGACTCTCATGCCTGCTTCATTTATTCCTTCAATACAAAGGTAATAGCAGCTCAATGCAAAGACCTGGCAATCACACCCCGTGCCCTTCTTTGGAAGGAAACCACAGCAGTATTAATAATCTTTGGACACATCACCAGCCAATATGAATTAAACAGCTCCACAGCCAACTCAGCACACAAGTAACTGGGGCCCTTTTTAAACCACTGTAACCAACACAAACTGTTGTTATTCTGTTTAAAATGTGAGAGTTATTGACATAGAAAGGGTTCATGACACAAAGCGATATCATGCAGCTACCTGGCATGATATTCTTAATGGAAGCCCTCCCACACACAGCTCTGTGAAGGGCTGTGACGGCTCCCACTCCAAAGCGTTCTTTTGTCACGAATCCGATTCGGATCCCTCATGCATTTATGGAATCACATCCAGTGAACCCGCTGTGTGGGTGACCGAATACCACACCGGCACAGGAGACGCGGGGCTCATTTGGAAGTCCTGTTGATGCCTGTGGTAATTACGTTATTACCGGTTTGAACAATCACCCCATTCATTTCTGGTTTTTAATAACCATGCGTCAATAATTCCTCAGGGGAATGTCCATGGTTCCATGGATTGCAGGTTGCTTTGGGGCAACCCTAACCCATTGCACACTTACTTATCCCCTTTACTTCTGGACCAATCAGGTCCCGATTACTGGTCTCTTTACTGAATGATGTCATCACTAAGGATTACCTCTCACAAGCATCACAGAAGTCTTTACTGTTTGGGTTTTCCAGAACTGTCATTTTAATTCTTCCTGGCACAGTGCTATAAACTCACCAATAATGGTCTATACCAATAACACAGAATAATATGTTCCTTCAACACAGGTATTTATTACTATTTCACCTCTAGTAGAATGAGCTCTTTGGGGCTGTTTGTATATTTCATTCAGAGATGCTATTTCGGTAGAGAGAGAAACATCCCACATGCCCTTAGACCTTTTTAAATTGTAACAGTGACTATAATAATCATTATCGGTAGTAAAGACGGGAAACCAGCGACACCAAACACTCAGAGTTTTGTTATATATGCAGGACTGCACGATACAGATAAGTGACTCAACATTAATAGAAGTAGGCAGAAATCAATCAGCATTATCCACGTCTTTCACAAGGTTTACTGCTGCCAGGCTCCATACTCTTAAGACACTTTCTTTTTTTTTTTTTTGTCCAAACCTTGCATCCCTGTGGTTTAAATCGTTCACATAACCATTATAAAAGTGACAAATATCAATATGACATTTAGTGAACAGAAAAGCACAGGAAGGTGCACGACACCTCTGAATCATCACTTCACTGTTCAGTTTTTTTTTTTTTTTTGCTTTTGTTGCTGCAAAGATATCTGATGACTTCGACCCTTGAAGTTTCAAAGCTGGTCTTTCCAGGAACGTGATTCACAAATGAGTACTTCTTGCTGCTGCTTTGATGGGTGCCAGTCGAGTCAGACAGACAATACTTTTGAATTTTAAAATCTAATTTAGATTCATGACAGAAGGATGTGAATCAGCAGAGAATTCTGCAGCTGGGAGTTTTATGTTCTTAGAAGCAAAAGGGAAGCAAAACAAAATTGCGACTCCCTCGGATTTGACATATGAAAAGACAAGAGCAAATGTCTTAGATATATATTTTTTCAGAATATTCTTACACCCACAGTCTACAGGCTTATTAAAACAAGCCCTGCATTACTGTGTGTAAGAGAGTGCATGTTACAGTACCTCAATCAGCTTTCAAGGTCAGTCTAAACCTAAGGCTAATAATGTAATCCATGGGTCAACAATGAGTTATAAACAGGATAGAAAATGATAAACAGTATGCTGACAGAAGATGAAAAGACCATCCCTGTACCCTCTTTAAACTTTCGGTCATGGCTTTACATCACTGAACAGTCACAGCTTTGCATGAAGGATCACGCCAACATCATGCTGCAAACGAATCATGGTTCTGAATTGTTAGCACTTGGTGAACGAAAGCAAAGATTATATAACAGACCAATCCACCCCTAAATAGACCAGACCCCCTAAACAGAGCAGTACTCATCGAACGGACAGGTGATTTGCTCTGCCAGGCAAACAACCTTGCAGTTTACAGTACAAGTTTGGAACATCCTAACCCGGATTTGTGGTAGTCAAGCAATGACAGGTATCTCGTAAACACACTGTAACTCAGCTACTGAACCGACTCCAACTCAAAGCCCAGAAACAGGAACACTGATGCAAATGTCAAACAATACATAATCACAGCCTTCCTTCAATTGGACCTCTTCTGTCACGGCTTGACGTGACATTTCTCCAAAGGAAATCCCAAGTCGCAGTACACTTTTTGGAGTGATTTTCTAACAAGAGAGGCTTCAAAGAATCAGACTTGCTGTCGCCACCAGAATACAGATGCTATCCTATTCCGGAAGTGCGATCAGCACGACAGGAGTCATTCGTTCAGAAATGCCTGAAGCAGAGCTGTGACAGGTGAAGCTGTTAAACTCTCCCAAACGAAATGTAATCACGTCAAATAACTTTTTCTGGCAGCTCTTATGCGTGTCGCTTTTATCCAACACGGATGGATTTTTTTTACTCTGTTACCACCTTTATTTAAAATTATTTTAAAGTGTACTTGCTGTTTTTTTTTTCAAGAATCTTCTACATTTGCTGAAGTAGTTGAAGTTACACTTTTTAAGTGTGGTTTACTTGCTGATAATTCCGACGATTTGGATCCCATCTTCTTTCCCTCGGCTCTCAAAGTCTAACCCCGCTCTGTGCAGACAGAGGGGCTATTACACTGACATTACAGCCTCCCTCTGAGAATGTGACAACCTACTATATTTATTTAAATACAATACCCAGCAATTAAAGAGTAAAATCAGCACAGCTAGCGGAAGGTATGGAAATTAAAAATGATGGTTAAAGTCAAAATGTGTAGGTTTTTTTTTTTTTTCATGCACAATTATCTTGTTTTCTCACATTTTAGTAATGAATCTTCTTTTTGGCAGGTGAAAATTGCAACATTTCCTTCCGTGCTGTGCTGTATTTGAGTGTGATCTTCCGAGCAGATGGTTAGCTCTAAAAATGACACAGACATATGCTCCTGAAAATGTTCCTCCTGCGTGCTTTTGCAAAGTCAATAAATCCGACAGAAACCAAGTCATCATGAACAACACAGTACAGGAGGCTTTTACAACAGTTAATGCAGGAGAAGCATAACGGACCAAAACGCCATAGATCTATGGCACCTTAGAAATGCATGCAAATAAAAATATGATAGCCTCATATGCAGCAAAAACGATCTCGGACAGCGGAAAAGGAGGGGTACTGTCAACGCTGAATCTTAAAATCTTGTTTAGCGCTTCTTGAAATGGAAATGTAACACCCTTACCAAAACAGTGCGTGTCAAGAAGGGTGCATGCTGCAATCAGAAAATGAGAGAGACATTGTGAGGACAGCTAATTACGTGAGCCAGCAGAGAGGATTCTCATTGAAAGAGAGCTAAATTACCAACCAGATTCTCCCAGGGAGCCGTTTTCCACAAGTGTGTTCCACAAGGCATGCTGCAATTAACCTGCTGTAACAACAGCTACTCACCTGGCAGCACTCTCTGTTCCACACCTAATTATTTCAATATTCCACAGCTCTATTCAAGGGCAGTGGTTCATTTGAATAGAAATCCAGGCTGGTGGTAAGAAAAGGAATGATTCTGCACACTGTTAAACGGGAAATGTCTGCAGTCACACTTCATGGACATACCTACTGCAGCAATTACTTACACATACATAATGGAGCGTGATCTAGCCAGGACCTTTCTATCAGCATGTCTTACAAAGCTGAGGGCGTGGCACTCCGGTCTTGGTGAAAATAATCGAAGGCAGACTGCCTTGATGTATCGAGGGGCTCCAGGCTGTACTGACACAGGAACAGAGTCAGGATTCCTTCCCTGTGAAAATGGACCGATTATGAAAATTGCTGCTCAACAGGTGCAAATGGCAAATGCCACACATCCCTGTTGTTGTTAATTGTGTAGCCTAGCAGAGCATTCTCTTCTGCACAATGGTAATTCTTATTCATTTTTTTTTTTACAGAAATGTCACAGTCAGATAGCTGTATTTTATATCTCATCTTTGCACAATTTGCCAGTGCTTTTCCATGCTTTTATCAGTGATTTGTGTGTCCAGTTTCAGAAAAAGCCATTAAAACACTGGAAGGTATAAAGCTTCCCATTTTAACATGCCTGCGCGTTGAACAATGTGTTAAATAGACCAATGACAATTACTCTGCAAACGTCGCGTTCTGATTTCTCATTGATAAGTAGAAGCAGGTATAGTAAATGCAGCTAGTTAGCAGCTAGCAGTGCTCCTGTCTATGACCCCAGTGCTGGTTGAGCAGACAGGTTATGATGCCTTTCCCCTCCTTAGTACTGGGGCTATCAGCTCAGCTCAAGACAGCACTCCAGCCGTCCTGATGCTTGGTTGCTTTGGGAAGGGGAGTCGTCAGCAGCAGCAGAATCAAACGGCAGGGCATGAAGAAAACAAGGTGAGTATTAGGAGTCTAAGCAACTACAATACAAAACTACGATCACCGCGATTACAAAGAGATACATTTAGTTAAAAAAAAAAAAAAAAAAAAAAAAGTGCTTTGAAACATGAACTTTTTTTTGCAGTGAACAAAACCTTTTTAATGCACTGTTTAGAACAAAAACAAGACAAAACATGTGCTATATAATAACACAACACAAATATGATACTTTGAAGCTGGGGCGCCCCCCTGTGGACATAACAACACTTGACAGCTTAGTTTCAACAGCTATGAAGCAGTGAGAGAAGACGGATTTATAACCAATATATTATATTTATAAAAATATATATATATAATATAATATATAATAATGATAATTTTAAAATGTTTGCCTGTAATATTACCATTTTTCATGCAAACAACTTGTTTAAGAAGAATATAGGAAAATGCTCAAACAATACAGTGATTTACCTAGCATCAACAAATCAGCTTATAGTGGACCTGCATCATAATAAAATGTGTATTGAACTTGCAGCTGTCACTAAGAATTAACCATCCTTGCAGCCCTTAATGTTTTTTTTGTTTTTTGATCTGGGTGTTTCACTTCTCCACGGCGCTGTGGCATTTCGTTCCAGCGTATAAAACGACTGTAAAACGATATAGCAACAATATCATTAATATTCACAGCCACGCGCACTGAAATCCTTGCAGCCGGAGTGCTGTTCACTGAGGACTGTACCGCACACTGTAATCTTAAAACTGCAAAGTGGTTAAATCATCTTCAAACAGAGCTACTGGATTTCAAGACGCTGTGAGCTAGGAGGAGGCAGTACAGTATCACAGACTCTGGGAAGTACAGTATGCAGTTTAAAATGTGATTGATAATTTCCAATCAAGTCGCTGTACTGTATATTAAATGTGGAAATACAATTAGTGTCGATGAGAGACTGGAACGCAACAGCTCAGCTGAGATGCATCCCTTTTCAATCAGTGTGCTGGAGCAACAGGTGCAGTGTAGGTGCTGCAGGGATTGAAAGGATCCATGCAAAGACAAAGCAGCCAATGCACAGTGTCTGCGGTAATGGAAGCTCACTGGGTCCCATGAGGCTGTCCTGTTACCCATCGCTGTGCCGAACTGAAGAGTCTGGACATGTGCATGTGTAGAAGGGCAACGTGTGAAAGAAAGAAGGCACCCCCCCAGTAGTGAAGTTAAGAAGAAGCTTGCAGCTCACCTCATTTTTCTGAGTGGGTCTGGAAGTTCTCATTTCAACAATCCGAACAAAGGAGTTCTGAAAGCCAGCGTTCCTAACCCTGCTACAGCAAGCTATGCTACACTATACTATAAAGCAGGCAGGGGCAGTAGAGTTCACAACTTCATTCCAACGATGCTTCTAAAATAAAGAGAAAGAACTGTATGAGGACACAAATCTAGCTTGTGATTTATATTGGGTATCAGCTCGTACTGCAGAACCTAATTAATGCCTAATTGAACTCTCTAACACGATGCCCTTGTTCCCAGCTGCCCCGTCACTTGGCCAGTGTTGCTGTATTTGGCTCATCTCTATAACAGCAGCAAAGCTCAACGCCCCGTTTGTGATTTCGTTTGCACTCCCTGCGGAACACTGGGAGGAGAGCCTGTTAGAGCTAATCAATTTCACAATGTGTTTAAAATTAAAATATCATTATGCGAAAGGACAGAGGAACAACTGCTGACATTTACTGACTACAGTGCTTAATGCTCCAAATCCACATACTTTGCATACTTGTACATTTGCCAGTTTCTTTCCATATTTGTAACCTGGATGATTTATCCTGGTTTAGAGTCAGTTGTTCCTAAAGAAACCATTTGAATTGATATTGCTGCTCTGTTTTAAAAGAACAAAACAACTCAGCGTGTTGCTGTTGCTGTCGTCTCTGAAAGGGTAACCTTCAATTGTGTAACACCAGTATGATTACAAATGTTTTGTAGTGTACTACAGCTGTGTGCCTTGCATAATATAAATGTGTCATTACATTGCATATGCATTAAATACTGCAACCCTCAAAATACATCTACAGAAAACATGTTGCCCAGGGCAGGATTTCTCTTGATCACTGGAACAAACGTTTCATTTTGATAGCGATCTGTAGTTGAAAATACACTGGAACAAGGAACATGGAACAAATCGGGCATAATTTCACTTTGATCATTATCCTTACACAAGAAGGTCCGTGGTAGTAAATTAGATTCTGCACGGACCAAGATGTGCATAATTTGCTTTGATCTTGTGAAAAAAAATCTGTCAGGATCAAAATTATGTTGAAGCAGAAACTATTGGGCTGCTTCCAGCTGTTGAATGAGCACCAGCTTTCAGAGCGGCTGTAAAACGTGTCTTAAGAAGCAGTGTGCTGTAAGCTTATGTTCTTGTTAAGTACTATAAGTACAGGATCATTCCAGCTCAAACACACACAACTCTGCATTTGCTGTTGTTAATGACACATAAATCTCAAGTGATGGAGAACAACTGGTGCCAAGGTCGGTGTTGTGTGTGCATTTTTATTTAGCTTCCCTGAGCCAAAACACCCGGCAGTGCCACCTCCTGCTGCTGCTGCAGGCAGTAGCAGAACAATGTCTGTTTGACTCATGGAATGATTTAGTTTACAAGGAGGTGTTTCTGTAGCCAAAACTACCTCATTCCGCAGCACTGCTAAATCCCCAAAAGCAGCACAATTGTGACTGAACTAATGTGGAATTACTGTATTTATTCTATCAGAATGCAAGACTTGCATATCCTACCTGCACTGTGGCCTCTATGCAATGTTTGAAACTAAGTGCTGTAGTGTAAAAGCATTATCGTCTAATCTCTGATCTTTTATCTGTATGGCTTGTTTCCTATTTGGAGCCTGCATTCCGCTGCAGGAAAGTGAAATCTATGTTTCTACAGTTGAAGCGAGGATATGTACAGCAAGGCTTTCATAAGCAATAAATCCCAGGATGGAATCCTAGTGCAAGATACTGAAATCAATAGCACCGTACATTGAAAGAGGTCTTGCTTGCAAAAGCCACTGAGTCTGAACAACAAACAGCACACAGAGGAGAATAAGAGGAAAATATTGACCTTGGAGTGAATGCGTCCCAGCCATGTCAAGAAAACCAACTTCAATTAGGGTTCTGAGGCAGTCAGCAAAATCATTTCCCACACCCACAGCCTGCATCTCTCAGCTAGCTGGGGAGACTGGAAACCCAAACGTTCCCAGCACGACCGCGGCAGGTGCTGCTGACTCTACACTCACGAGGTCAGCTAGTAAAATACCATCAGAAAATAATTGTCTTGCTTCAGAAAGTCTGCTTAGATCGATGGCACTCTCAAATTCAATGTGCTCTCATCATGTCAGTGTAGTATATTGAGGTTCACTGCGCTAACACTGCCCTCACATTGTCTTTCCCACTCCAGAAAAGTTGGTACGCAGCTAAAAGCAAGGGCAGTCACTGCACATTCAGACTCAACTTCCTGCACAGATAAAGCATCAGCCCCGAAATGAATTCAGCCCTTCCCGTTTCGCTCTGGAGAGCACGGTTTTAGCAATTCCCTAATAGGCTCTTTAAAACCAGAGAAGGAAGGGTGATCAAATTCCATCTTCAAAGTGCTAGTGTAGGGCGCGGAATTCCCATGATGAAACAAACAGACAGTTACTGCGCTGCAATGCAGCCTTTTAATGTTCATTAGTCAGAGTTACCATGAGCGTCTCTACCACTTAAAAAAAAAACACAACCAACATGTGAGTTTTGAATATGATAACAAAGTGAAAGTCTTCCAGTTTTGCAAGCACTGTATGGCAGTCTAAAGTATTCTGCTGTTAACAAAATGAGTAACTGTGAGGCAATGGCATTGTATTGTAAATTCTGGAATGCATTCTCTGGGGTCCAAACCCCCCACCAGAAAAAATAAAAATAAAAAATTACAAAACAGCCTGCAAAGCTGATAACAAGCACTGAGTAGCCAACTGCAATTAGCACTGTCCAACCAGCAGAACAGCATGCTTGCTACCCTTGCTGCTGTGAATGACGTCACGCAACGATGAGTCGTCACAATCTTCCAGTTCGGGTCTGGGACCGCATAGCTATAAGCAACACCCTCTGGTCGAAAAGGACACCGCAATCAAAGACCATGTGCTTGTGTTACCGAGTGACTGTTTACAGTCTCAGTAGTAAATCTGCATTTAAATAAAAAAAAAATACTACTCCTCTGCTGTATTTAACATTTTAATAATGTACTCGTTGTTCGCAAAGCAACCCATTGCAACAGCTATGCTCGCTGCTCATGTAATAAAAGCAGGCTGACTAGGTGTTTCCTACCTGTGGTGATTTCTGCTCGTCGCTGGGGAGGACGGCTTGCTCCGTTGACTCTGAATCGGGTGCAGGGATCTCAGAGAGAT